>NW_016162292.1:21538-44171 GCF_001687245.7 Rhagoletis zephyria | reverse complement strand
GTTTGGTAGATGTGAGAATTGATAGCTCTAAAAATACATAAAAGTAAAAAAGAAAAATGATGTAGTTGTTTGAATCGCAGAAAAAAAAAATAATTATGTACTATTTATTTAATCCAAATTATAAATTTTCAATGATTTTAAAAGCGCAGTTGCCCACGGACGTAAAAACGGAGAACGTGCCAGCCTATGGGATCTGCGTGTTAACAAAACCTCGCCACCGCATGACCGTGATGTAGACGTTGCTACTCTCTCTCTGTTTCTATCAATTGCAAACTTGCTAACTTTCTACGCACTTATTCCTACGCTACGCTACGTACATGTTCGTGGGTAACCACGCTCTAAAATAAAAAAAGTTTGCGAACATTTTAACTGGCTCACTTACTCTCGGATTGCAAAATGAGCTACAAATTTAAATTCCTTAATTTATAAATTTTTTTCAATGCACTAAAAGTACAAAATATTAAAAATGTCATAAAAACTATTAAATTCAGCGCAATGTTGCATATAAAATATGAAATTAGATTTCCCATTTAACCAGAATTTGTTTGTGCTTTCACTCTTGATACCAAATCTTTACCCAATGGAAACGGTTTTGCAATCTAGAAAAAATTCCGCCTTGGAAAATATATACAAATAGATGGACCCACCTCCACTTCTGCTCTACCTCCCTTTTTTATACGAAATTTTGTTCTGAAATTGATAAAATGGCTTCCTTTTTTTTGTGAAAATCTAGACATATTTTGACCAATTTTCCCCTTATATAAAACACTGAGCTATGGTATTAAAATTTCCACACGCCGCACAGTGGGAAATGAGTGGAATTAATTCATACTGTCGAAGATTTTCAAGGTGCAAATTAATAAAAAAAAAACGTACACGGATGGCTTCCATTACCATTAATGTATGGCTTACTAACAAAAATTCGAGTAAGTTTGCAAGTAATTTGCTTGAAAATCAAGCCATACAATTTATATGAATATAATATATAAAGGTTTTGAACCTTTAATCAGTGATTTGAACTGTAGTTTTAAACTTGTATTTCCGTTATATAAAAGGGCATACTATACCGTGTTGGCTGATATGAAAAGTTGATGTAAGTTTGTATTCGTCTTGAATACTGGGTGGCGAGTCGCACGGAATGTTAAGTTTGATTTACGGGACCAAGGAGTTTTAGGTAGGCAGCCATCTTGAAAACAAGTATGGTCAAAATATGTCTAACTCAGGGGCACAGCAATTTTCGGGCCTCCAGCACACTATGCGTAAATGATAGTATCCATTCGTGAAAGTCAAATTCCAAAAGAATTTGTTTCCACCACATCCTACTTAGTTTTTTTTTGTGGTGGGTAAAGTTTTCCACTTCCAAGTATATTATTTTTCTTTAATAAAAATTATTTNTTAGTTTTTTTTTGTGGTGGATAAAGTTTCCACTTCCAATTCTATTATTTTTCTTTAATAAAAACTTTTGTTTTACATTTTTATTAACATATTAAACTTTTTTCGAAACATATCTATGTTCATATAGAACAGTAGCTTATTTCGAAAGGCTGGCTTTAGTATAATGCGGCATTCGCAGCATACGATTGCGAATGACTCACTTTCGCCTAGCCGTTGAAGAACTTTTGGAAAATAAACGTGCAAGAAATAGTTCCGATACTAGCAAGTCAATATTTTCATATTAGATATGTAAGTCTAATAAAAAAAAATCCTTGTCGTTTCAATCATAAAGGGAATGCCGCATTATACTAAAGCCAGCTTCCCGACATAAGCTACTTTTCCATACGAACACAGTGGTCCAACAAAATTTTTCCCCATGAAGAGCATCCGAAATGAGCTGAATGGCAAAGCGGACCTTTGGAGGGCTACAATTCGTATCTTCAAAAAATGTCCTTCAAATAAAATCTCCTAAAAGGCGCCAGGGAAAAACAATAATGTACGTATAATTTGTTGTAAAATAGTAATATTAATATTAAAATATTAAAAGTGATAAGTTAGTGAAGAACTTCATGAAAAAATGCAAATCAGTTGCTCTCAGTTTCATTGGAGAATATACAACTTGAAATGCGTGGAAACATGAAAAACTTTTGAAAAGCAGGTGGTGATAGGATTAGGAGTAAACTACGCCACACTACATTCGATTATTAATAAGAACAACATCCTTCTGAAAACCAAATCGTATATCGAATGATTTATTCAAGTCCTGTACAATATTTACACAAGTTAATGATATAATTTTAAAATCGAGTGCAATGAGTTATATAAAAAATATTTGAACTAAACATAAAACAAATAACAATTTGCATATAGAAGATTCGTTATTGCAAAATATGCATACAATTTTTCAGTTTACATTATAAAAATAGATTTACTTCTGAGTTTAGCTTAGTAAATATTTTATTTACAAATACCAAGAAATAAAAGTACATAAAAGAATAAAACAAATTGTCATCTCGAGCAGAAAATAGTACAAACATGTTGCATAGTAGTAAAGTGGTAACATTTTTTTTTGTATAAAATTATACATCTATCTACATATTTTTTTCAAAAAATATTATCTCTCAGTTAAGCTAAATGTGTGAAATTTCGCGATTTTTTAGCTTTTATTTTGGAAAATGTGTCAAATTCCGACATTGTTTGGGGGGTACGTGTACGCGCGTGTCATGCCTCTTTGTACATGTGCATATGTATGTATGTATCTATGTTAATGCATGTGTTCTTCGATGAAAGTACCTTCTCAAATATGTACGTATGTATGTATGTGAATATGGGTAGATATATTTTGGATAGTGGGTGGCGCGCATCTAACAACATTTTGCGTTTGTATATGTATATGTGTAATTAACATCACAGCAACCTCTTGCAGCCCTTCTTCCGCTTAATAGCCCGCTTCATCGGTATCTGGCGCTGGTGTTGTGCCACCACCAGCCGGACCAGCTGCGGATCCTTGCAGTATGGGTCCAGAGAAGCCCAGGAATTTCGAAACAATAGTTACCTAAGCCAGCATTTGGATTCGCACTGCCATTGCCTGATGATGAGCCGCTGAAGGCGGTTATGGTGGTCAATACGCCAGTGGTCAGGTCTTCGCAATATTGCCAAGTGCACGAATCTTAGGCGAAACAACGGCGGTGACGAGAGTTTGCAAATCATTTATTGGTACTGGCGGCCTAATGTCCCACTGCTTGTTCTTCTCGATGATTGGCGCGATCCAGTTGCTCGATGACGCGCGTTTTCGTGTCGAGGAAGTTGTCGATTTTCTATGCGTAAAAAAACAAAGAGTTTTAACAGTTTTACGTTATTCAAAGCTATTAATATAAATATTTTGTTTTGAAAGAAAAGCTTACACCAAACACGAATCCCAGCACAGCGTTTTTCGCCTCGAACGTTGCTTCGGGTAATTTTCTTTTGTTGCGCTCAAGTTCATCACCTGAAACTGCCTGCAAATTGGTAATAAAAATATTAGCTGAATTATTTTTGATGAATCTAAAAAAAAAAATTAGGTTAAAAATATAAGTTGCATTGCATCGAACTCACATGCGTGTTTTTTTTTGCAGTGCATTAAAAGTGCATATTTTATAAAAAATTCTCCAAAGTGCAAAATGATTTTTCGAAATTCGCTAAACACATACGAGTACATATACATCCTTATACGAAATTTGAACAAAACGTCAAGTGGCACAGCAATTACTTTTCATTAACTAAACGTTTTTAAAAAATGCAACAGCTAGTACAAATTGACCCAGCCAAGTATTAAACGATTAAGGTCGATGCGCAATTTTGCAAATTTTTTTGCGTAATGTGTATTAATCAATGCAAAGTCGCTTAAAAAATATTTCGCTAAGTGATGTTAGTAATTATGATTCAAAGCTGCATACAAAAGCATCTAGTATGCATTTGCTTTTCGTTAGTTTCAAAGCTTTAACTCGAAATAAGCGCTCAGTTCAAAGTTCGTCTCAATCGTGTTAATTGCTTATAAATCAACTAGCCAGCATTGGCTCTTAAGCTTTGATAGATAAGAAGTACCCGTTAAGCGACCAAATCACTGAGTGGTTACCTCGCTGACCGATTTATTGTTGGACTATGTCCCACTAAGTGTTACCTCCAAGAGCAATTGAAAAGTCCGGTTTCAAGTTCGCTTTTATTAAAAAAAAAACAAAAATATAGGTTTTGATTGTTCGCATGTTTTAATATGTATACATACATATATGCAACTTATGTACATACATATATACATATATGTAGACACATATGAATATAAAATACATCAATACATACGATTTTTTATTTCATTCGCTTTTTTATAAACTAAGCTAACTTTTTGTGTTTTTCGCTTAGATTCATGTCAAATCAAATGCGCGCCATTCGCGTTCGACTTGACCCAGTTTAAGTTTTAATAAATGCATAAGCAACAAAAAACAGTAAGATGTGAATGAAACTGCTAATAAAGCAAAAACATAATTGTTCACAAAACAAGTCAAANACACTAGGTGTTACCTCGAAGAGCAATTGAAAAGTCCGGTTTCAAGTTCGCTTTTATTAAAAAAAAAAACAAAAATATAGGTTTTGATTGTTCGCATGTTTTGATATGTATACATATATTCAACTTATGTACACACATATATACATATATGTAGTTATATATGAATATATAATACATCAATACATACGATTTTTTATTTCATTCGCTTTTTTATAAACTAAGCTAACTTTTTGTGTTTTTAGCTTAGATTCATGTCAAATCAAATGCGCGCCATTCGCGTTCGACTTGACCCAGTTTAAGTTTTAATAAATGCATAAGCAACAAAAAACAGTAAGATGTGAATGAAACTGCTAATAAAGCAAAAACATAATTGTTAAGAAAACAAGTCAAATGTCATACCTAAATATTTTAAATGCCACTAAACATATTTTAATCAGAGACCAACCCACTGTGCCACAATATTTTTTTTTATGAATGCTAGCTTTTAGTAATTTGCAAATACCGATTACAAAGACTTTTCGATTATAAATTAAGTTTATTGTGAATATTTCCAATAAAGGCATTGAACTTGAACTTGAAGGGTTAATAGAAATATTACACAGTGAAACGCTCAAAAAGTGACGGGGAATGAGACCAATTGCATTCAGTTAGGAGGATCAAAATACGTGTGTGTGAATTTGGAGTTCCTAAAAAAAAATAAGCCGAAAAAAAATGTTTTTTCAAAAAAGTCGAAAAAGTCCAATTTTGGAAAAAATATACACTGCCGGAACAAAGTATTGGCACAGCAAATTTTTCACAATATATGCAAAATAATTTTATTCTAATATTTTTCGGGCAATTTTGTATAAAAATTTCGTTCATTCGACAACAACAAATATAAAAATATAATTCCTAAACTTTGTGCAAAACTCGCGAAAATTCAGCAAATATTCATCCAAATTTTCAACTTTTAATTAGCTTTTTTAGATTTTTTTTGAGTATAGTTTTGCAGCCCATTAAATTATAGTAAAAAAATGCCAGTTCGAAGTTAGTCAAAAATCGCATTGATTTTTGAGAATTTTTTTTTTTTTGGTTGAAGGTGTTTTGCATATTCTACATGTAAAGTATTTTCGAAAAAAAAAAATTATGGAAGAGACGGCCTGAAAAAAAATTTCTAAAATCAATGGTAAGTCCTAGCTATCTAAATCTTGTACTTTACTGTAATAAAGTTGATGGGGCTACAAATCTGCGTACTCAAAAAATAATCAAAAAAATCTGATTAAAAAGTTGAAAGTTTGCTGAAAAAATTGCTGTGCCAATACTTCGTTCCGGCAGTGTACATAACTTAAACCATTCTTTTTTAAATTTGACTTCTTCGGAAAGTTTTTTTTCGGCGTAATTTTGCAAAACTTCTTTTTTTCTTTCAGGAATTATTTCAGAACTATTGCAAAGCTATTTAGAATAGTTTTTATTTTGATTTTGTTTTTTGCAAACATTCAACTTTTTTAAAATATGTTTTTTCGCGTAATTTTGCAGAGCTTTTCTTATCTTTTCAGTAACTCTAGAACTATTGAAAATCTACTCAGATCAGTTTTAATTTTTTTTCGAACATTCAACTTTTTCGACTTTTTAGAAAAAAAAGGATTTTCTTCGGCGTAATTTTGCAAAACATTTTTTTTTTTCAAATATTACACTTTTTCGATTTAAAAAAAAGGTTTATTAAGCGTAATTTTTAAGATTTTTGTTTCTTCGCAGGAAATCTAGAACTATTAAAAAGCTACTTATAGCAGTATGAATTTATATATTTTTCCTTTAAAATATTTAACTTTTTGTATTTATTTGAAAAAAAAAATGATTGTGTAATTTTGCAAAACTTCCTTTTTCCTTCTCAGGAACTCTAGAACTATATAAAATATGCTCAGAATAGTCCAAAAATTGATTTTTATTTAATTTTTCACTAAATTAGTTTCGCTATTTGGATAAGGGCGAAAGATTTACGTAAAGTTGGCAGGCCTTCAACTTGAAGAATCCTGCTTTACTCTCGGATGGTTATATGTTGTATGCTCATGAAAAGGAATAATATTTATGGTTATCACGGCACCCAAAAATTTAAAGCGTTTAGAGTAGTTTATGCCTTCTTTACGACAATTGAGTTATACAGGAAATAAAAGGGATGAATATACGAAATTAGTCAAAAATATGTGGTACAAAGATCTTGAGATGCTGGAAGAAAAAAAGGTTTCCAAAAATTTTACCAGAAAACAACATACATAGCATGCAAGTGGTTTCAAGGCAGGGGCTGGTTTTTGCAGAGACGAAGATAAAACTCCCCTCGCTCACAGTACACTTAAGATGTGGAGAGAACACCGCTCAACGCTTTCAAATGGTGACAATGGTGTTACAGGTGTAAAGTGATGACACTCATTTCCTTCCACTCTACTACAACGAGGTGGCGACGAAGATGTGGTAGCTCGTATGACCAGATTCTACACGAGCTTCAATCCCTAAAACGACACTAGATAATATTTTGTCAATTAAAAAGGCAACTTTTTTCGTGACAAAAATTTAAAACTCTACCTCTTTGAGGGTCATTTGAAAGGTGAAGGAAACTTTTTTATCCAACAAAACTACCTGTTCTTGTTCTCGAGATATTAGAATTTTTCACGAAAAAAGTTCGATTTTCACACTGTGCGACGCCAAGCCTAAATCTGGAATCCTTCCAAAACTAATGTGGCTATATGAGGTTGAGCACAACTTAAGCATTAAGCAAAGAGCAACTAAATATTGGGCTCGGCTAGCAGTTGAAAAGCAGACCACGCTTCTTACAAATGAAAGCCAACCTCTTCAGATCTCTCGCCATGTCCGTATGTTTATTTTTCTTTTTAACCGACTTCCAAAAAATTAGGAGGTTATCAGTTCGTCGGAATATTTTTTTTTTTTTTTTTTTTTTTTTTTTTNATTCTTTTTGCATCGGAAAGGTAGTATCTCAGAGGTGGTCCCATACTAATCTGGTTAAGATCCGATCAGCGGATCATGAGATATATATATACATATATATATATTTTTTATATGGGAGTTGAAGTCGGTTTTTTTTTTCTAAAAATTACTAGTTTATTTTATTTATTTATGGCGCAAAAGCTTACGCGCCGGCGGGCAAAAAAAAAAATAAACACGTTTATAAAGAGTAAGGAATTAAATCTGTTTTTCACCGGAAATCATTACGAATAGTTTTTGGAGCATATTAAGCTTAAATTTTGTTCTGAAGTTTCATTAGAAACATTACAACAAATACAACAACACAGCCCTAGGCGAGTAAATCACAAATGACCTTAAAACTTACATTCAGTGAGCATAAAAAACTTAATTGGAATTCAAGCAGAAAACAAACCAAAACAAAAGCACAAAACTACAACTCCGCTTCGGCAATTATGCAAATATACAACAGTTAGTGACTATGCATAAGTAACAAATTTTTTGTAAGAATGCTAAGAATACCGCTACGCACTAAACGGCACTTGAATATGTCTGCAATCCAAAGAGCGCTTAAACTGTGTGTGGTTTAATTGTGGGTTTATGTATAGTGTTTTTTTTTTTAACAGCCACTCACAAAGCAAACTCATTAAGTGTAGAAGGGAATGTCAAAAATTTTTAAACAGACTTAACTAGTTTTAATTGTTGCTAAACTACGACTGATGAGTAATTTTGTTTTTATTGCTTAGGCTTTGCTTTCAGCACTTACATTCGACTTTAACGATCAATGCTTCGGCTATGAATAAATGTTGGCTTTATAGCGTGGAATGTTTATTATTGGTCACTTATTGCCCAATTACTTGAAATTTAAAATATGCATAGGAATATGACTAAAGTGAATGCACTGCAAATGACGCTAGGCCAAAATATGAAGGGCACTGCGGTGCGTATACGCAACAGCTACAAACATTCGAGTGCTTAAAAAAAATTTACTGATTCTGGCATGTAGGTATTTGCATGAAAACAAACCAATTAAGTTTATATATGACTAAATGAATGCAAACCCATGCAAATAATAATACAAAAAAAATGCATAAGTATGAAGGTATTTAAATATCTGCAAATTTTCACAGTTGCCCTCCTTTATTTGGCACGATTATTCCAGTACTTTTTAGGTTTTTATTTTCTACATCGTTTCGATGTCATCTGGTTTAGCCGCATGCATATTTACTTTCAATAAACTTAACCACAATTGGCGACCAGCGTTTATGTGATTCCTCGCATGTGTAGGTGTTTATATGCGTGCGTGTGTGTATGTGATAGCGCCGGCGCGACATCGCAAAAAAAATTGCATAATATCTTTTATAATATTTGTGTAATCACTTGTTTATAAACCGCCTACAAAAAGAGTTTGAGTTGTTTTTCAGGTAGTTTGTTACTCGCTCTTGCGATACCACATTCACTCGACGCATACAACTACTCCTCATTTGCCTCTCTTCCTCTTCTTTTGCATAGACATATGTATGTAAGCCTCTCTTTGTTGCACTTTCCATTTTATATAGCTCCTTACTTTTTCGCTTTCATTTTCCGGTTTTGTTGACATAGGTCGCTTTTGTGGCGGTTGCGCTATTTGCAGACAGCGATGGTCGCTTCAGCACACAAACGTCGAGTATTTGCTTTACTTTATAGCTGCTTTGTTACCAGTTCATTAGTTGGTGTGAGAAATATGTTAGTTTTTTCAATGCTAAATTAAAAATTTAAATTCGAATTCATGTCGTTTTTTCACATATTTTTACTTTTGTCTTTTTTTATTTTTTCTTTATTTTTATTTTAATATTAGGTAGCCGTCAAGGTCGTGCGTGCCCATTATTATGTTTTTTTTTTGTTGTTTTTATACAACATATTTTCATACTCTATTCTGCTCTTTTCGGTTGGCCATACATATGTATGTATGTATATTTGATTAGCGTATATTTATTTTGATTGTTATTGCCTTACATGTATGTTTGTATGTATGTGTGTTTGTCCAACAAGTGTTAATGACTTTTATGATTGATTTTCATGTGTGATTCAATGATTTACTTTACAGTGGAATGTGCATAGTAGGTATGATGTATGTATTTGACCACACAAAGGTATGTTAGTACGTGACTTTCATGTGAACAGTTAGGTAAAATCGAATACCTTAGGAGCATGCCAAAAAATTTAGATTTTGGGAAATATTAAAATGTTTATGAAATAAATATGACTCAAGAAATATTTTTATTAGATAGGCGATACGTTTTTTATTAAATAGTATGTATTTAAATTATGTTTTGAATGTATGCACATGTATTCGTGTAAGCTTCAACAAAAGTTTTTCCTAAAATATTGCATAAACAAAATCACGAAAAGTCTATAAAATATCTCAAAAAGTCAATAACAGTTCCGAAAAACGGAAGATTCAAAAAAGTCGCCAAATTTTATTTAAAAAAAATCGGGGAAAGTCTCTAAAACATTCTCGATAAATCCGGAAAAAATTAAAAATAAAATGATGAACCAAAAGTCCTAAAATCTGTTAAAAAAAAATCAATAACCACTTCATCAAGTCTAAATAGCAGCAGAGAAGTTGGCTTTTAATTGTGGTTGGGTTGATATGTGAAAAAGTGGCAAAAGGCAACAACAGTTAAAAGGCGAACTTAGTTTAGCGGATAGACCACTGGCTTTGTAAGCTGGAGTCGCTGCATCGACTTCCAGTGAACTCGAGGAAGAAGTCTAGTGAGGATATGTGGCGATTCCCGAACAGCTATATAAACTGTTGTTGTTTTTTCAAAATATTTTTTTATAAAAAATGGCCTCTTTGAAATCAAAAAATAATCTTCATATAACGCTAATTTACAGAAGTACGAAAACTGCAATAATCACTAACTACCAGGGTTGTTGACTCGGTTTTTTTTAAACGGGTTTTCCCAATTTTTTTTTTATATCTATAGGCGGCTTTTTTTGAAATCTTGATTTTACAAATAACGAATAAACCGGACTTTTTATCTAACAACCCTGTTTTTGTCATTTCACGCAAATTTTGACCTCTCAATAAAAGTTTTGTGTTTTTCGAAATTTTGAAGGCGACCGTTATTTGAAAAAACTTTTTGTGATGTTTCTGTGGCCAGAAATTGAATATGGAGCTCCGGAGTGGCAGTAGGAACCTCTAAGTGCTCGGCTACGGCGGCAAGAGCACAACTCAAAACAAACAAACAAAAAATGGATAAAGTATTAAAAAAAAATCAGTTAAAATAAGACCAAGCTGATTTTTTTTTTACTTCTGATCTACAAAAAAGACTTATTTTGCTTTGTTTTTTTCTAAATGTAAGCTAACTTTACTGTTATAGCTTAACTGTAATTTTGTAGTCATGACTTCATATCAAAATAAGCCTTTTCACTGTATGAAAATTATGTCAAATAAAACGGGTTTATCCGGTGTTTTCTTGATTTCAAAAATTGGCACCCAGTTTTTTCTAATTGCAATTTTTCGAATAACTCGAAACCCGGTTTTGGGAAAAAGGCGAATAATCGAATACCCTACTAACCACCAAAGCAAATTAACTTACAATCGATGTTTGCAATAACTCTTTACAGTAAATGAAATGATCGAGGAAAACTGCGCTGCTGAAAGTGAGGCACAGAGTGAAAAGTGGAGCATAATTTATTTAGAAAATTTGTTACTTTACAAATTACAAAAATAAATGATAATGTAAGTGATAATACTATTTGCTATGATGTTTCTTCTCTGTTTCAGTCATGGAGAATAAATTTTAGGTGATTTTATATATATAGTGAAGACCTACCCTGCACAGTCTTGCCCAGGTAAGGCAAACAAAATTTTCATTGTAAAATTGGATAACACTAATGTTCTGTATCGATCCCTATTTCTTGCCTTTTAAATTGTAAAAGTATATTTTTTACTTAAGTATTATTATTACTTAGTGGCTTAGCATTATTACTGTATTACTATTATTTTTTGGAAAATGGAAGAGCATAGACCACAAAAAGAAGATAAAATAGTGCGCTGTAAATCCACTTGAGTTCACTCAGGAAGATAAAAGGAAAGCAGTTTCCTTCTGTATTCAATGGTTGATGAAGAAGTCGAGCCATTTATTAACTTAAATTTTTTGGCTGATGATGGATCTGAGTACGAAGATGATGACGACATGGTAGCCGGTCTGCTGCTCTTAATTTCACCTTAAACCTATGTGCTCATTTCGTCTTCGTTAGGTGATATCTGGTCAACAATATATAAATACTGTGAGTGCAGATTGTTCAATGTCTGGTTATCACTAACTACCTAACTAAACATCATTAACGACGTTTTCGAAATCACGCATATAACATGTGATCGATAAAGCAGTCGGCGCTTTTACCTCCGATTTATGGTAACCGTACATTGAACCACCGACCCTCACAGTATTTATGTAGTTGATCAGATATCTTCTGACGAAGACGAAATGAGCGCAGAAGTTTTAAGTCAAATAAAGAGTAGCAATTTGAGCAACGGAGCTACGCTATCATTGAACATTAGCACACTTAGGGCCGTTTTGTCGACAGCCTGCTAAAAATTTACGACCGGTCTGCTTTATCGACTTTTTATCGATTGCCTGCTATATGCATGGGAGCGACAAATTTGACAGGTAGTCAAAGCACCGGTATCTTTAACAGTCCCTTAGGATCATTTTAACCCCTCTCTATTTAACAGTAATCGTCCGTTTACATGGTTGTCGATGGTACCGACTCAATATTCTAAGAAAGGGGGGGTTTCGTCGATAACGATGTTTAACGGCGAATTAGTGTTAACCTGATATGGCAAAAATGGTCCTTAGTGATATCTTATCAGCAACAGTAGCTCCACCAAAACAAATTTCGACAGTTGAATCTGCAGCTGTAGCGCCTGAGTCAATAACTTCGCTACTAGGAATGGTTCTATCTACTTCGACAACAGAAACAGATGCAATAACTTCATCTCTTAATGTACGTCCACCCACCAAAGTTTGTAAACCACTGATGAGACCCCATCAAAATCAAATAGATATTTTAAGTCACCCTCATTTGTTTCAAGTATGATTTTACCAAACTGTTTTTACTTATATTGAAGGTCCAGAATTTACTACAGAGAAATGATTCGAAACAGACTTCTCCCAATCGAGGGCTTATATTCAATGCTCTCTATCTGCAATTCTCACAAAAACTACTTTGTGATGTTATAACCCATCTGGGACTTACCCGTCATCACTGATGTTAATTTTGACATCTGCAATTTAACAGTAAATTCTTAATATCACCAATGACAGTAAAGTCTTAGGTGGATTTTTATATCAGCATATCATTTTTGGGAAAAGTGCAGAGATCGGGTATTGAATATAAGCTCTCCATATCCTCTCTCTAACCGTAACTTCCTACTTTCATACACTTTAACACAAATCCAGTGCACAAAAATTACTATTGGAAAAAATAACAATCGCTTTTTATAGCAAAGAGTTAATAGTTATTGAATTTAGCAGAAAAGTGAAAGAAACAAATTGATTGGCGTTCGGATACTTTTCACAAAGTCTTTTAACAAAAACACCATATCCAAATGAACAGCAGCAATCCAAGCGCTATAACAATGCAAATTAAAAAAATATTTGCTTCCTGCAGTGCAAATTATTGCCGAATGAACATTGAGTTTGCTACATACATACATACATACATCGATTGTATGCTTAAACAAAATTTATACAGACTCCAGTAAATCAAACATTTCCTTATTTTACCATGCAACAAAAGCAGCAAAAACACCAACAACACTGACACATTTGCCCAAATAACCGCCAACAAAGCAACTACGCCTAAAACCCATCCAGCCAAAAAAAAAAACAAAAACTCTGGCATACATACAAAAAAAAAATAAAAATCAATCAAAATAAAGTCATAAAAAGCAAAAAAGAAAATCGAAAAACAAGTTTCAAACTGTTGCTATTGTTGCACGCTGCGTTCGAGCACGAGGCAAGTTTGTTGCATGTTAATGATGCATAACGAATTACTTAAGAGCATTTTCCTCTTACGAGTATTGACTTCTTAGTCAAACGACTGTGTTTTTTTTTTGCAATTTTTTCGCATTTTACCTCT
The DNA here is from genome assembly GCF_001687245.7 of Rhagoletis zephyria. NCBI lineage: Eukaryota > Metazoa > Arthropoda > Insecta > Diptera > Tephritidae > Rhagoletis > Rhagoletis zephyria. The sequence continues at coordinate 30,610 of NW_016162292.1, read as the reverse complement.
GCATTGATGGGATTCAAATCGCTGTTGGTTGCAGCCGCACTCTCGGCTTCGAGTGAGAGCAGGTCATCTGGTTGACGTTTGACACGCAAGGCAGGCACCGCCAGACACAGCTGACACATACCAAGCGCAAGGAGAATACTTAAACTGCATCGCAATGGCTGCATTTTTTTGTTATTTATGTTTTTTGTTTTGTGATTTTAGGATATTGCAGATTGTGGAATTATCTTTTTATCTTGTCGTTGCTGTGTACGTAGCGGGTGGAGAAGGTCTGAAAGAAAAAAAGAAACAATTTTTTTATAATACTTCAAAAATGTTAATGTGTAGTTACATTAGGGCGGAGTAATTTAATTTCGAAAAAAGTGTATGGCTTACACGAATTCTTCGTTCGATTCTAAGCAAATATGGTGAACAAACTATATATCGAAAATGACGTTTGACCCTCCCAATTTTTAAAAGAAAAATCAGTGTACTATAATTTTTTTGAATGAAATTAAATTTTAACCGACTTCACAAAAATGAGAAAGGTTATCAATTCATCGGAATATATATTTAAAAATCACTTATTCATTTACAAAATTTTGTATTTTCTTCATACAATATGATTAGTATTTTTTAACCGACTTCCAAAAAAGGAGGAGGTTATCAGTTCGTCGGAATATATATATTTTTTTTTATGTGAGTTACCGCATAACTTTGCAACACGTCAACCGATTTCGATAGATAATTCGTTTTGCATCCGAAAAGTAGTGTCTCAGAGGTGGTCCCATACGAAACTGGTTTAAGTCCGATCATCGGGTCATGAGATATATATAAACATTTTTTTTTTTTATATAAGAATTGAAATCGATTTTTTGCTAAAAATTACTTGTTCTTTTAAAAAATGGGAGAGTAAAACGTCATTTTGGGTAATTAGTTTATTCGCCATTTTTGCTTAGAATCGAACGTAGAAGTTGAATTTGCTATACACTTTATTTAAAAATTTTGCTCCAACCAAATTACTCCGCTCTAGTGTGCATATGGCTTATAAGTATATTGAACTAATTTTTTATATATGTAGATATGTATATATGTATTAGGTGTAAACGCATCATAACTATATGACCCCCACATATTGGCCAGTTTCGACCATTTAATTTTCTATTATTTAATTTAAATATTTTTTTTAGAAAAAGAGGTCAGTCTATAACAAAAACCATACATGAAGCCATGAGGGTCAAAGTAGAATATCTGCCAAAAAAATATTAAGTAAAATGAGAAAGAAGAATCAATAAAAGATAACTGCGGTATTTCCGTAAAATTTCGATGAACTTCGATTTCCCAAATAGTCATCTAACATATCGAGCCCTAACCGCCAAAAAGACGTAAGCGACATATCTCTTTTCAAAATTTTCTTTTCGATGTAGAAATGTTCCTAGAGCATCTAGACGCCTTTCAGCATTAAAAATCCAATTTTGAAAAAAAAATATCGTTACGTCTTTTTGACGGTTATTAGGGCTTATAAATATATTTGTATGCTGTCTGGGTTACTGGTCTTTGTGACATCAAGCGATGCTTTATACTGACGAGTTTGGATACAGATATCAGTGTATCACTTGGTATTTCTCTGCAAAAATGTAAAACTTGTTTGAAATTAAAAATTTATACGAATTGCAGTAAAAAATTCCAAATAAAACCCACTTGTCAAATTTCCAAAACCCCTGTGCCATCTATGAATGCTCAAATTTTCTACTAAGTAAGTCTGAGGAGCCAAAGCATCCGCATAACAACTGCGAGTTATACAAGCTGCTAGACCGAAACGACTAGCAGCAGTAGTATTGGTTGAACAATAGCCGAAGATCATCCAACGTCCGCTGCTCCGCCATTGCCCAGCTCTAATTGGGCGTAGAGGAAGAACTCATGGCACTCGTTTCTTTCATGCCTTAGATGATCAGAGATCAGCAAAGATTAGGAACCGTTCCATATTGTATGTATGGGAATAAGTGAAGTTGTAAATATTTTGAAAAGGGTTGCCACCTATTTGAAAAGTAAAATTCAGTTATCTTTTATTAAAATATGTCAAATAAATGAGTGTTAAGAAATCTTTAGCTTTAACACTAAGGATATTTTTGACATGTTGAAATAGGGTTGCCACCTGTTTGAAAAGTCGAAGTCAGTTAACTTATATGCAAATTAATTGAAGCTTCAACTATTTGATAAGTTGGTTGATTTATTAAAAAAAAATTATCATTGGAAATGGGTTTGATTTCTGAAATGTATTTATGACGGTTGCCACCTGTTTAAAATTTTCATTTCAAATTATATTAACGTATTAGGTAATTTTAATATGTATCACAATTCGGGTATCAGGCGAAAGAGATTGAAGGTGATTTTGCTTCGAAAATATTTTGAAAAAGGTATGAAATGTCGAATTTATTAACTTATACACAAAGTATATTAATTATTAAAATATTGGTGTTAAACGAGAAAGTTTAGTTTGACCACTAAAAATATTTTTTAAGTGAATAGGGTTAGCAACTCTTTAAAATTTCGAATTATTTAAAAAGTTTTATGAATTTTAAATATTTGGTTTCTAATCGAAATGGGTTTGAAAAAAAGGCTTTATTTCGGAACTATATAAGGGGCTTCCACATGTTAAAGAATTAAATCCAATTAAATTCACAATTCACATTCACAATGTCAGGCGAAGGCAATTAAGAAAGGTTTTAGCTTTAGAATACTTTAGAAGAGGGTTGCCACCTGTTTGAGAAGTAGAATTTAATTAACTTCTATACAAGTTATATAACGAAAGTGTGTTAAGAAATATTTAGTTTGAGCATTTATAATATTTGAAGAGGGTTGCCATCTGCTTAAATAGCAAAGACAATATCTTTGATTAGGCTTGCCACCTTTTCGAAAAATTTTACCGATCTAACAATTATATATTTAACACAAGAATAATTTTTTGTGAAAATCATTTGCACGGTTCTTTCGAATTTCAAATATGAGGGGTCAAAGTCAACACCAAGGTGATGTAGATGTGCGATAAGGTTTTATTTTTTGAAGTTGGAACTTTTTTATGGTTTGATGGTGATTTGAAATTTGTTGATATTAAAGCGTGGACAATGCCACCCCCCTTTTCACTTAGAAACGGCTTAGATGAAATATAGCGCTCGGATCGCTTATGATTCTGGTTAATATTTGGAATTGTTGCTAGGTTTTTCAATTAAAATTTTTTGCGTTTTATCGACATGCGGGCTCACTAGTTTACATAAATAATTCGGCTCTTTCGAACCCAAACAGGTACTTTAAATACAAAATTATTTACATACGCCCATTACTGATTGATGCTAGCATACATGTGTACTACTAATAATGAACATATTTCTTAACCTGAATTTGCATTCAGATTCTTAGTTCGCACTAAAAATTTATGCTGAAAGCAATTACAATTACCTTACGGCTATCATTAAAATTTTTATGACTGCAATTCCAAGTTATCGTTCAAAGTACGTAAGTTTAAAATAAGGTTCCGTTTAAATTAATTTGCTATTCTTAGTGAGCGATCAACGCAAAAAAGCTAAGTTCCGTGTGTGTCCATTGAATGCAGTCACAATATACGCGAAAACCACTGAATTGAGCTCAAATAAATTTCGTATTTTTTTACTGGGGAAGGAGAAAAGAAATATTGCATCTAAAATATATTTCGGCTCAATGCCACCTGAAAAAGACTAATTAAAGCCAGCCTGCAGTGAAACTCAGCAAAAACTCGAGAAGCGTGCAAAGCTAACTATTATTAAGTCAAATTTTAATTCAAAGACAATTTCGCTTACTTTGAAATACTTTGCTGAAACTTTAAACTGTAATTAACCCGTTTGAGTACAAATATCAACCGTTGAAGCTAAAAGTCTGTACGCCGGCTAACTTTGGATCATTAATTTCAAAAATACAATCAAAAATTTTATAAAACTTTGACTTTTACCGTTATATGATCAAAATTTTTATTTCTTTTTCTTTCACTAGAGGTGTCAAACTATCGATAGTCACACCATCGATAGTTTTGATAGTTTTCAGAAAAACTATCAATATTCACGATAGTCTCGAAAAAAACAAAACTATCGATAGCACTATCGATAGCGCTAAATCAGTTCGGTTGCTTTGTTTTTACAGGATCATAGTGAAATAAATATTATCTTATAAAAGTTATAATCATTCGAAATTAAGTAAATGCTTGGCCAAAATACTTATCTTTTTAGAAAGTTCAAAAACGAACACAAGTTATACAAACAAAACAGGATTTACGATTAACATATGTATATAGTTTGGCCTAAATGCGCGCATATTGGAATATGACGTCGGCATCACACTAAAAACAAAGATTTCAATTCAAATTAAAAAATTCAAATAATTTCAAAATAATTGGTAGAGATGATCGATAGTCCTACTAAACTATCGATATTTTTGATAGTATAAGAAAAAACTGTCAATGAGTATTGATAGTCTAAAAAAATGTAAACTATCGATACTATCGACAGTGCCATCGATAGTTTGACAACTCTATCTTTCACGCAATATATTTAAAATGGGTTAGAATCTCAATTCCACCTAAAAATAGTAAACTCGTTCAGATAGATTGCTTACCATCAAGTTTTGTGACACTTTTCACTTTTGTTAAAAAAAGCACGGTCAACTGCATCCAGAAAATGCGATTAAAAGAAAAATGATATAATATTCTCAAACAAACTTTTTTTGTGCTTAAACAACAAAAGCTCTTATTTGGGAAAAAAGAGCTTTAAGCACAAAAAAATTGTGTCCAATATATTAGACGCTTGTACTGAAAGGGTTAAGAAATCTGTCATAAATCGAATGGCAATTTCTTTTCTACCGAAAAATTTTACCTTCACAGTGAACTCTACGCACAAATGCAAAGGACAGGGCAATGAAAAGCTAACATTTGTTGTAGAAAAGGTAACGTCATAACTTACATATGTATGTTGCTAAAATGTTTAAAACATTACAAATCGATTATTTTAGTTAGATATTCCAATAAAAACAAAAAGAAATATTAAACAAAAATGTTGACGAAATATTTTTGAGCTTTCATCTTCACCGCCAACTGGGAAGAAGTTCTAAACCTGAGTAGAAGACCCACCTAACTCGGCAGCCACTTCGAAAAAGCCCTATCTCAGAAAACTTTTCAAGAACGCCCCATCTCAGCACATTTTCAGTACATTTTCATTTGATATAGGGCGTTTTTGAACCGAATTCTGAATAGGGCAAATTCTGAGCTGGGGTGTTTTTCAACAAAATTCTGAATTAGGGCGTTCTTGAAAGATTTATTAGATAGGGTGTTTTAGAACTAGCTACCGAAATAGGTTGATCTTCCACTCAGGTGTCGATATAGTATGTGTGGCTTTTTCTTCTTTTCGTTTAATTTTTATAGGGAACTTCGTTGTAAATCCAAGATTTGGTTATCCTTCATAAAAATCCACTCATAAGTAGCACTCAGATTGATGCTCCAGTTTTTCTACACACATTTCTCTCTCTCTCTAAATTTCTCTGCACATTCGTTGCCCAACTGTGTAATACATATGTACATATAAAACACTTGATCAAACTACACACCACTCTAAAATTTATCTTAGCTTCGCCATTGTTAACAAAAACTCAGCTGCTGCAAAATATCGTAATTAAATAATTAGTTTTTACTATCACTACATTCACTAGCTACGCCCAAGCGACAGTATTGCAAAAGTAAAAAAAAAAAAAAATGTTTACCAAAAATAAGCAAACTCGCATTGCTCCCCAAAACTATCCCGAAAACTTAAGCAACCACATAAAGTAATTAATAACACTTTTTTTGGCGAAATATTTCAATAAAAGTTACTTAGTACTATATCTACTATATACATATGTACATATATGAGGCAAACAAAGAAAATTTAAAGCAATTGTATGTATTATTTTTTTATGAACTAAACTCGTACCACAAATATCAAAGCACAATCAACTCGTCGGCACAACGGCAACAGCAGCGATACAACAGGACGCACACGATATTAGCACGTTCACTAACTTTAAGCAAATGACTGCAGACGAAAGCAACTTCGGTGATTTAGCAGTGGCCAAAAATCGCTTACAACAGCCCCCAAAACGCAAGCGACAACAACCACAAGCAACAACAACAGCGCACACGTTGAAGGCAAGTTAGTCGGCCAAGAGTCGAAACGGTGCAGCACACTGCTTGATATGTTTATATGTATGTATGTACCAGCTTATATGTTTGTATGTTTCATTGGTTGTTTACACTGGTACTTGGTGTTGGTTAGCAATTGGCAGCTTGTTTTTTTTTTTTTTGTTTGCCCATTGGTGGCTGGCAGTAGCTGGCGTGCAAGTGGAACAAATGTGCAGAAGAGTAATTTTTTGCAGCGATCTTGGCTTACCATGGCTTGCAAAAGCCAGCTGCTGCACTCACAAATTGGTTTTGTGTAGCTGAATTGAGGTAAGTTTTATGTGAACCATGCTCATTTAGTGAAACCGGCCAAAGAGAGTAACAAAACTCGCGATGGTGGCCCAAAGTAGCCAAAAGGTAGCCCAACTGTTACACTAATAAACCTTTAAATATACAAAAAATGCTCTAAAAAATCTATACGCTCTTTGATTGCTGAGCGCGGATGCTTGTCAGCGGCGGCGGCGGTTGGCGTGTGGTTTGAAAAGCGCGTGCGCCGCCGCCACGCATGATAAATGGAGCGGGCATAGAGCGCTCACTGAGTATTTGAGTCACAATCTGTTAGAAAGCGCTTTAAATGTAACTGGCTATTCAGCTCTTAGCCGCCGCTCAGTCGCCGTTCGTTGGTAAACTCACTCATTGGTCAGCTCAATGGAGAGGGAGTGATACGAGTAAGTTGCGTTACTTTTTCTCATTTTTTATTGCAGTGACTGTTGCCAAACTGCACTGTGGTGATCACATTTTTATTGTAGAATAATTGTGACGTTTTTTGGATATAATAACACTTTTTGTTTGAGTTTACAAAATTCTTTAATAAAAGTTCTAGTAATGGTTTGACAAATATAATTTTATTTTCATATCTTATTACATTAAACGAGCAATTCTTATATATATATATATCCCTAGGGTTCTCGGAAACGACTCTAACGATTTTGATGAAATTTTGTTCACAGATAATGTTTTGATTTTTAAGATTAATTTAATAGGCATTATCTCCGAGAAGACTCATATAAGGTTGCCACCTATTCGAAATTATTCATTAAGACATCATAATATGGGTGTCAAATGGAAGGTATTTTAAATGTCCCTAATTCAAAAATATTTTAATAAAGAAAAACTTTATTTAAAAAAATATACAGTGCAATAGTATGTAATTTTTACAAGAATTAAATTGTTTAAAAAGTCTAACTTGGAAATACCATTTTGTACCAAATTCAAATTGATATTGTTTGCCACTTATGTATGTTTATTTTTTTAATTTTTGAGATATTCCAATCTATTAAAATATAGTTCATTCCCTAACAAATACCATATAAACCTAGGCTTAAGGTTTTGTAGAACACTTAAAAAAAATATTCATCATAATTTTAAACTTTTTTCTCAAAAGTGGATTTTCTTCAGATTGTATTAAAAAATTCACGGTGTCCAAAAATGTTGGTTACTTAAGCGGGTAATGCACTTAAGCGGGGAGGTACTTAAGCGGGTTTCACTGTACTCTCATATTAACTTTTAACAAAAATCCCAATTATAGTTTTACTTATATTTGGCGAGCACAATTGTCTACTAAAGTATGCTGAAGCGTTTGTGGTAATGAAGTTACCTAAAAAGAACATAAATAATTTAGACGGATTGCTCTTATCAAAACTTCAATCAGTCGGCACTATGGGCTCACTTGCCAACAGATGCCACACTGGACTTAGGAGGCAGATGAGAAACAGAGCCTTTTTTTGGAAGAACAAAAATCGCGATCCAGAAATTTCCCACCATGTACTTCATATTGATTGGCTTAGAAACTTGGAAGATGTGGAACAAATATGAGTAGGCTGAGGGGGCTTCCGAAACTACTGTTTAACTGATGCAATCGCACAAAGCATAGGCTAGGATTTTAGTCCCAACCAATGTTGCCATTATCACAGTTTTAACTGGAAATTACCGTTTTGTAGGCAAGCAAACAGTTTTGTTTTTAATACGTCCTAGCACCACATATTAGAGTCTTTTAACTTCAGACTTTAACGAATAAATTAATATATCTCTTCCGGTTATTTTGGAGGTAAGTTTTAAAAGAAAAAGGGGCAGCGTTTTCTTCTTTGAGTAAAATTGTGTTAGCTGCATTTCAATGATACGGTTGAAATACCTTACTTTTCCGAAAGTCCTATCGGTTATTGTGGTTTTTTACCTGACAATTCACAGTTGTTTGAATAAAAAAATCTGGCAACGTCGGTCTCGACCCAAACCGACGAAAGGTCTTAGTACCAAATAAGAAGAAGAAAATAAAGCTCAACTCAATTGTGCCGAAGCTGGCAAAGTCCTCACACAAAAATTCCGAAAGCACGTTTTTCGAGTTTTAAATGGATTCTGCTATAGAAATAGGTACACGGAGCTGCGTCCGGCGATCAGAAGGCCAACAATTAAATTGTCCGAACGTACTCCCGTAAAAATATGTCAGTGTTCCATTCAAAGGACCTTAGAACGCTTAACATTTTTTGTATTTGTTCGGGCGCCAAAAGTCACGCCTTCCTCCACTTATCTGTCACAGATGTGCGAGTACCTAGTCTTTTTTCGCCAGGCTTAAAAAAATTATTATTTTCATTGATTGCCGAAACAGTGCTCTGAAATCAAAGTGGGTGACATAAAGTAAAAACTTAAATGGGCTGCCCTTAGAGAAGGATTCTATTTCTTCTTCACTACTCACTACTTAGATTTAAATCCTTAAGATTCTCTCTGGCATTCGCTGACAAGGCTATGCGGATGACATAGTGATTATTGCCAGAGGGGAGTTTCAGAACAACCTTTAAGACATTACTCAACGGGGGATCAAGATTAACTAAAAGCTAGTGTTTAAAATTAAAGCTTAGTGATAATCCAGC
>NW_016162292.1:0-20992 GCF_001687245.7 Rhagoletis zephyria | reverse complement strand
GCATGATAAAAATATAGTAAGGTAGAACCGCTGAGAGTCACTTTTAAAATTCTTGACGTTTCCAAACAATTTAATTTTTAAATTTACTCACAAACTCACACACACATTTTCATTTTCAATCTCAAGCAACAACAATTTCGAACAATTTCAATTTTTTGTTTTCACTTTTATATGATTTTAAAATGTTGGCAAACTTCAAAAAAAAATCATGGCCGACAAATTGAGAGAACGGTTATACCTTGCTATGTTTTTATCATGGAGTTACAGATAAAATTTTTCCATTCCCAGCGAGTAAGGACATTCGCTCATGTACTATATCTCCTAATTTTGCACAAAGCTGTCGTCCGTTATCAAAGTTTATCTTATCAAAAAACGCTTATTTTCTGCTTAGATTCATATTTTTCCACTCAAGTACTTTAAATGAGTTCAAAAATGTAGTCACTTTTTTCGAAAATTATCTAGAAAATATTTGGTCATTTCTGCCATAAAATCAAAAGCCTTTAACCCATGAACTATTGATTATACAAATTAATTTTGTTTTTAATAATGACAACCAATCAGTGAAAATTAGTCCGAGTTAATTTTGCAATTTCCAGCAGAAACAAAACAAAATTTATCATCTATATTAATTAATTGTACTCTTTGCCATTTCATGCAAATTCATAAAAGCCATAAAATCCCTGACACCAATACGGTATCGATAATTAAGCAATGAAAGAAAAATACAAAGTTCAAACTTACATTTTTTGCCACTGATTTTTTTTTATAAACATATCCTATTTATGTAGGCATGTATGTATGTACATACATATGCATATAAGCATAAGCATTTTACAAGTTACTTGTTTTTACAGATATCCATATGTATGTGCATTTCATAACTTTTCCAAGAAGAACACGAAATGAGTAATTCTATTTGATTGCAACAATCACTGTCCATTTTTCGACGACTGACACTGATTACAAGTTGGTCGGCTGCCGTGTCTAATTACCTTTGAGTAGAACGTATGCTAAAGAAAACCGGACGGGCAACATGTTAACTTGCTACATATTAACAACAAAAATTATGCAAAAAGATTTTAACTGACATTGTTCAAAAGATCATTCACTGTGCGTGCAATATTTGTAACTTCAAAAAAACAAAAAACGCAAAACCGAATTGCATGCAAACATATGAAAAACTATGGCAACATTTATATCTACATATTAAAAGGCGTAAGTAGCATTACGAGATGTACTTACTCGTACTAACTAAAAAAACAAAAATTGCATTGCATTTATTGTGCAATTATTTTAAAAACATTTTTCATTACTTATACGCTATGACACTAAGTAGTAGTTGGATGGAAACTTTAATATAAAAGAAGTAATATAGGGCTCAAGGTTGGATACGACCAATGATACACATATGAATTTATATATGATTGTAATACATACATGCATATATATATACATACTTATAATTCACAAAAAAAAAATTTGTTACAGAACCGAACGATTGTATGCCTATGAACGTTTTTGTCATCTGTCCAACTAAGATTGGTTGTGGTTAAATACTTTTTCTTAGTGCATATATAAAAATATCGCATTTTTTAGTCAGTATTGAATCTTTGAATCTTTATGAAAACTCTAAAAGTGTGTGTGGCAACTAAGAACTTTTTTGTAATTCTTACATACTTGCTCAATTAAGTCTGTGAGGCCTAACAAGATAACAGAACAAACATATGTATGTATGTAAGTATTTCAATGTCCTTGCCACGCAAACTACTTAAATCATTGGGGTTAATCGATTTGCGTCGCTGCGGCGCTGAGGCGTAGCCACAATCACAACAACAACAACAATAATAATCTATGCTCTTATAAAGCGTTGCGTAACCTTCACCTTTGATTCCAGTTACATTGTTGTATAGTTTAAATCAGTGATTCCCAAAGTGGTCCAGGTGCACGACCAGGGGTCCACCGAAAACTCGACGAAGGTCTACGTTGGCGTGAAAAAAATAGGGGGGTCCATGATAGCCTCTTTATTTAACTACAATTTTTTTGAGCGGTGTATTTTGCTCTTGACGCACTGCTGCACTTACCGGCACCTTGTGTTTTCATACGTGGGAAAGCCTGAAAGGCCACCGGCAGACTAAAATTGGCCGGATGCTGGCGGCAGAGATTTAAGTACTTGTGTATTTTCAATGCTACAGGATAGTACGCCACCATTACCTTGAAGAGATTCTTTAATGTTGAGTTCCCTGAGACTGAATGCTGGTTTAATTCCAGCACTGAGTCCGGACTCACACATCGTCGAGTCTTCACTGATAGCTCCAAAACTGACTCTGCTTCATTATCTCGGGTCTTTTTCGAAGTTAATGGGAATAAGCTTCACTTTTCTGTTGGGGAATATGCTTTTGGTCTTCCTGGCTGAGGTAATTGCCATGGACTACGTGGTGGAACACAGGTGGAGGGGAAGGAGTTTACAAGTCTGCAGTCACAACCAAGCTGCACTTAAGGCATTGACCAGCGCCTTAACTACTTCCAAACTAGTTCGGCAATGCAAGTCTCGACTTAATTATGTTGGTAAACATAACGAGCTTGCTTTACTGTGGGTACCCGGTCACTCAGGACTATCTGCTAATGAGGCATCTGACATCAGTTTTGGTACACCCACTTTCGGCCATCGAAGCAACCATCAGAAACTGGGTGAATACTTCGCTCAGAAATGTTGCCTTCCATCTCAGAAAATTTATCAAGTTTTTTCTCTCACTAGGCAGATGACACCGAAAGCAACTTCTTGAACTGCACATTTCATTTTTTTATGAGCTTCGGGAATATTTAGAAATGTATCAGCAGGGGGCCACCGAAACCAGTAACTTTTTGAATGGGGTCTACGAGAAAAAAAGTTTGGGAACCTCTGGTTTAAAAGAACTCATAAATTCGCACAAGTGTATGTTTATGACTTAAAGTGTAGATAAATTGATATATGAGTACAAATACATGTACATATATTTATACTAAATGAATTAGAAGTACACAATAGAATATTATTTCTAATTAAATTTTCCAGGCAAGTTATAAGTATGTACATACATTCTTATCTATTAGCAAAATAGCTTAAAGCTACAGAGATATTATTTTGAAAAGCAAAAGTTAATGTTATCTTATTCTAAGATTGGAAAATCAAGTGAAAATGTGACAATAAAATATATTTATCTGTGGGTCCTCCTAATTTTAAGAAATAAGATATAAGATTGCTACTCCGTAAAGTTTGCGACGAAGCTCTTCAAGCGACTTGATGTCCAATCCCGAGAGTGTGAAAAAAATGCGACCCAAGATAGTTAAACCTCAAGCTCGCAAAGACAGGGCACCAGAGCAGCAGGTGTTGAGGTAATTCCACCTCATTATCCTCAATGCATCGGGTGCAGTAGAGATCATCGACGTTATTCAGCCTTATGTAATGCTTACCTATCACGTAATGACCAGTTAGCACTCCCACCAATAGCGAGGGATGTAAATTGCTCAGCCTCAAGAGCTCCTCAGACTGCCTTGGGTCTACACGTGGCCAGAAGGATTTTGCCAACTTGCATTCCAAGGTTTTCGCCCGGCGCTCGCTGAGCTGACTAAACACCCGACTGTCCAAAAGCAGACCACTCGTGGTCAGGGGAGCTCCTACAACTTCTCTATTTGGAAGTAATTTCTCCCTGCCCTGTCTTTCCAGCTCATCGGCTATGAAGTTTCCTGCGATTTCGCTGTGACCTGGAACCCAAATAAGCTTAACAGCGAAGTAATCCGATGCGATGGATTAGGAAGTCAGACACGCTTTCACCGTTCTCGAACGCACCGTCAAGGATCCAATAGCCCTTACAGCGGCCTGCTTGACGGAATAAATATTCGGCTTCTTAAAAGGTGTTACACCAGAGAGTAACCAATCCAAAGCCTATTTTATTGCGGTCACCTCTGCTTGAAAGATGCTGCAGTGATGATGGGGAGTCCTTCGCCGAAGATGCCTCCACCTGCCTTCACATTCAGCTTTGATCCATCTGTAAATAAGTGTATACGTCCTCGAATTCACATACTGCACCCCTCCCAGGCCCCTCTCGCTGGAATGTGGGTGTTGAACGATCAATTCGGCCCAGAACCGGCGTGAAGTGGTCTGTCCAAGTCGGTAGGAATCCGAAGCCTTTTAGAATACCACAGTGCCCATAGCTCGAGGCGAACTTAAAGCCCACCCACTTAGCCTTACTGCAGCATGCGCAGCGGCAGCCTTGCCAGCTATATCTATAGCAACAACATGTATCATAGCATTGAGCGCCAGAGTAGGTGTGGTTCAAAGTGCCCCATAGATTCCAATTAAGATGGGCCTTTGTACCATTTCCAGCTACTTGACGATGAAGGCCTTGTCCGTGCGTTCCAGAAGACGAGTATCCCATATAATAAAATTAGCTTATTTATAGTTTTATAAAGCCAATGAACTGCCTTCGGCGAAAGACCTCAGCGCTGACCAATGGCCCCTATACAACAATAAAACACGTTAGGCTTCCAGGAAAGCTTACGGAAAAGGATCAATCCCAAGTACTTCACCCTGTCCGAGAGTCCCCTTAGGTGTACCTCTACTCAAAAATCTCCGGATTGAAGTACTTCCTAACTCTCCGCGACAGTTCTGTTGCAAAGCAAGTGGTAAATAAACCTGACAAGATCGGGTCCCATCGATAACAAGAAAGGCTCCCAACGTTCCAACAGTCCTGCAGATCGATCAGCCTCTCCAGCGTCTTCAAAAGAAACGAGAAGATACTTATCGGCCTGAAGTCCCTGGGTGAAACGTGACAAGCTTTACCCGCATTAGGAATGGACGCAACTCTGACTACCCTCCAAGGCCCCGGAACATAACGCCTAGCCAGGTAACTCGCTGAGATCTCGGGGCTTTAATTGAAAGAGCTCAAAGAAAGCGATCCTCTGCCAAAATTTCCGAAACATTCCGAATCCGGTTTGTATGGGAAGCGAGCCTCGAGCAACAGTCGAAGGGACTCCGCGCTGCTCATCGCGCAGTTACCGCTCTCGTCCTTTATGCATCCCAGGGGAACGTGATTCTCAGAGAGAGCCCACGTAAATCTCGAACACCCTTATTGCCCTCCACGCATTCACTCAAGACTTATATATGCCAAGTCCAATCTTATACAGTGTCCAGTCGGGAGCTGATTTACTCTTGTTAAAAATGCCGCTCCTCGAGGCATTGAGATCGGAGAGCTCCCCGGACCACCAGAGCTCTTTGTTATTTCCTTTTTGGTGACTCAGGGGATATGAGATTTCAATGTTGCTCTTTTACACGAAGTGGTTAACACACCAGTGGGTACTCTCCAGATTCCTGTTAGGATATTGCTTGGGGCGCGCTTCATCCAAAGTGAATTGTAAGTACCGATGATCAGATAAGGTGTGGTCACTAAGGTCACATTATACCATGAGATGCAACGTGATATCTAAAACCTCTTCCTGCTAGCCTTTAAAAAAGTACGGTCGTCCTTGCCGTGAGTGGTTGTTCTTTATTTTGACGAAATGCAAACAAATTATTGCTACAAAATACGTACGAAACAACAAAATTTCATTTTTTTATTGAGCATAGATGAAGATTAAATGGAGAGGTGGCCGTCAACCCTACACTTTTTTATTTTGTGAAATTTTGGATATTAGCTTTCAGTTGTAATACTCGACTCTTATCTGCCACTAGCAAATACCCAGCGTGCGCCACTGCGCCTTAAAAAATTTTTGTGTGTTGTGGCTCCCTCCCAAAATTCGTATGGCCTCATTCACAAAAGAAATAAAGCTTTATGAATTGGGATTTTCAAACAAATTTTCGATTTATGAAATAATCTTTATTTTTTTATAAATAAGCGTGTTAGTTAATATATTTTCGAAGGCATTCAATCCTGGAAATTTAATTTATACTCTGCATATCGTGAACTTTATCGCTTTATTTTTGGCAGCAAACTTTTTAGTTGGATACCCATATTGTAACAATTAATTTATTTTAACAATTAAATCAAATTCAAATTTTCAAAAAATATTTTCGACTTTAAGCCGTCTTAAACCTCTTTAGTTTGGCAATTTACTTAAACTACAATTTGCAAACAGGTGACTTAGAAAATTTTCCACAGTTATATATGTATATATACTCTTTTATATTCACTGGAAGTGGGTAAACCTAATGATATTATTGGGTTTATTTTCTATTAATTGACCCCAGATAAGATTACCCATACAAGTGTTCAAAACTACAGCATATATATTTACGTGTAGGCAACAACAAAGTCAATGACATACTTACGACGTTGTAGATGTACATCTTTCTTCATTAAAAGTACCTGATGCTCCAGTTAAAAGTGGCGCTCGAATTTTGTTTACTGATTGTCTGACTTTCGCTTTAATGGCACTAAATCAGTGATGCCACTAAAAGCAAAAAAAAAAAAAAACAAGTAAGAAAAATGTTGTCTTCGGCTATGTCGAAGGCTTCATACCTTTTATGAATTTTTTTTTTTTAATGTGCCTTTTGGGAGCAAGTATTCAGTGAACCTTTTATTTATGATAAGGGTACTACAACTTCTTACCCACATTCATTCAGGAGTTATATCACACAAAACTCATATCAGAATAATTTGTGGTATGCGAGATATTTGTACGTACGTTTTAGATCACCGATCTTGATGATTTTGTCATTAAACCTTTTACGATTGAAATAGTAAATAGGTCAAGAAATGTCAGGGCATTAGGTATGTATCTAAGTTATGGATCAGGTTGTGTGGGAGCCATGTACATACATATGTATATGTTCCGACAAATAATTAACACATTATAAAGGGACACCCAAATTTTTATGGAATATCTCCAGGTATGCTTTCACACAGACAGACGGACAAACATAGCAAAATCCATTATTTTTTTTTCTGGAGCCATCTCTACCTCTTCTAGTACTTACAAGCAACGGATCAAAGTTACAGTAGTACCATTTCATGTTCATGAAAGGTATAAAACGAAGAAACAAGAGAAATACGCAACATGACCAGCGCAACTATCAGCATTACCATCATCAGCAGATACACACACTTGCTGATTGCTGACATCCAAGCGCACAGTCGCCGAATAAACTCATTTTCTGAACGACCTTGAGACCATTCATTGCCGGTTTTTGGTTTTGTTGTTATTTGACATCCAAACTATACTGAAAAATAGTATGTATTGGTTAAAACTTGAAAATGGTTTGTAGTGGTTGTTGTTGTCATCGGTTGAACTACAAATTTGTTTTGAAATTATTTTTATAATGACATTGCTTGTTTGTGTGCTCTTTTGTGAGGATGGCAATTCGAAATTAGTTTTTATGCACTTCTTCATTGGTTGTTTTGTGCATCTCATATAACGTTTGTTCATTAAGATTGCCATGTTAATCAATTCGTAACCATAAAATAACCCATTTTCTGGAAAGTGATCATAGCAAACACACATGCGTGTTTGTTGCTATGTGCCAGAGTTTGGCAAATGTTGAATTATGGTTGAAAGCGCAGTGGTGTATTTTTCATTCGTAATTTCACTTTTTTTGCCTTTAAAGCTTTGGATTAATCAATAAAAAAATTAATATTTGAATATTGGTTTCAGCGCAAAATCAATCGAAGTAAAAGTAAAAAAATATATATAGATATTGAAATAATCATCCGATAGTGATATGCAAAAAAAGCTTATGAAACATATGTTTGGTATAATATCCACATAATATTGATTTCGACAGTTTCAATTTTAGTTTTTTGGATATTGTTTTTTTTCTGCACTCCATAAAATTTATATTTTATGAAGTTATTTCACATATAAAATAAATTATGGGGGTCAAGTTCCTTTTTTAGTTAATTTTTACTTTTCGGTTGGTCACTATGAACTGTAGTTATTAAATTCCAGTGAAAAAAAATTCAAGTTCGGAGTTAGTCAAAAATCGTATTGATTTTTGAAAATTTTTTTGTTGAAGGTGTTTTGCATTTTTTCCATATAAAGTATTTTCAAAAAAAAATTTTGTATGGAAGAGGCTGCGTGAAAAAAAGTTGCCAAAAATCAAAGGCAATTCCTAGTTACTTAAAACTTGTACTTTATTATAACAAAATTGATTGAGCTACAAATTTGCATAGTTAAAAAAATCTGATTAAAAAGTTTAAAATTTTATATATATTTTTATGTTTTTTGTTGTAAAATGAACCAAACTTTATAAAAAATTTCCGAAAAAATATTAGAAAAAAAAATTGTTGCATATATTGCGAAAAATTTGCTGTGCCAATACTTTTTACCGCCAGCGTAAAGAGCGAATGAATGATTTTGGCTTAAATTTTTTTGAATTGGAGTTAATACCTGTTCTGATCATGATAAAAACACAGCAAGGTATAACCGTTCTCTCAATTTGTCGGCCATGATTTTTTTTTGAAGTTTGCCAACATTTTAAAATCATATAAAAGTGAAAATAAAAAATTGAAATTGTTCGAAATTGTTGTTGCTTGAGATTGAAAATGAAATTGTGTGTGTGAGTTTGTGAGTAAATTTAAAAATTAAATTGTCTGGAAACGTCAAGAATTTTAAAAGTGCCTCTCAGCGGTTCTACCTTACTATATTTTTATCATGGTTCTGATATACATACATATGTGTCGAAATTACAATATTCAAACAAAGTGAAAATAAATTGAATTGAAATAAATGACAATTTTTTGTATAACCCCTGCAAACCTCAGTTCCCGAAATCCTAACGAAATCGTTAGGAGTAAGTGTCTCATTTCTGTAACGATATTTTTACGAACTTTCAAAGAAAAATATATGAAGTGCTTGACACGAACTCATTAAGAAATTTTTGTACGAAAAATAAAGAAAATTCTAATAACATATAGCAGCATTATTTTTATTGCTTTACCGATTTTCTTCCTAAATTTCGTAAAATAATCGAAGTGTGCATCTTGTGATGAGATCTATACGAATTCCTTAAAATTTCGCAGGGAATATCCAAATATATTTTTTCTACATATGTATGTATGTACAGTGACGAGCAAAACTATAACATGGTGTAACACTTTTTAATTCACCCACCGCTATGT
Organism: Rhagoletis zephyria; assembly: GCF_001687245.7. NCBI lineage: Eukaryota > Metazoa > Arthropoda > Insecta > Diptera > Tephritidae > Rhagoletis > Rhagoletis zephyria. The sequence continues at coordinate 11,900 of NW_016162292.1, read as the reverse complement.
TTCCATGTTCTGACGATTTTCATCCTTTTGTTGTATGTTATTATTGGTACATCTGTACTTCCTCTCTCGTAACGATTTGAAGTCAATACAACAACAATAATAAAACCAGCAGACAAATATGTAAATTAAGGTACAGATATTTTTAAGAATTTTTTAACAATTTTAACGAGAAAAAAGAACTACTAACACAATGTTAAGTACCCTTTTGCTTGTTTTAGTTTCTGGGTGCGATTTGGCATACCTTATTTTTATCTCTGTAAAACTTATGGAGGTATATCCTCCATATATCCTTAGTTTGCTTTCACAGCTTATGTACTCAATTATACGGTCTTGGATACTTAATAAGCTGTGCTTCTAGTTGATTTCCCAAAATCTCGGTTAGATTTATGTCCGCGGTCGCGAGGTCGTTTCACATTAGCAAATTTTTTATTTTGTATCCCGTCTTTGCGAACATATGCAGTATGTTTTGGGTGATTTTTCAGCAGAAACTGTCATTTTTCGACTACATCTTGCAAATTTTGTTGAAATATGAACAGATACTGTTCCTTACGCATAATGCATACTAACGGACCCACAAAATTGTTTAAATACAACCCCAAACTATTATTGACCGACCATTGAGATTCACAGTTTGCCTCACATGTTGCGCATGGGCTTAATTTGGGTCTTTAATCCAATACCATTCCCGGCCATCTGATTGACCAAATAACCCTCAATTAAATCTTAAAAATATGTTTTTATTGCATCCTGAAAGGCCTAACATATCGCAATAGGCAACGGTTCGCTTCTCGGGCAACACAGCAAAATGCTACCACTCTCGCACATATATTTTGGTCAAATTAGCTTTTTTCTTCATTTAAGATGCCTTTGCGCCAATTTGGCAATTCGTCGCCTCGCTGTCTACTGATTTGCATTAAAGTTTAATACCTTAAGCGCTTCTGTAATAGTGGCTGCATCGCTACTTGCTGCTAAGTTCACAAGATATTGGACCGTAATATTTTTTGATAGACTTCCTTTGCCCTTGGGAACACTTTAGGTTATATTTTTTATCAATCTAAATATTTTCAAGTAGCAAACTCCACAATTTTTTGCCACTTTCCTGCGGTCCCGCCTTTCCACAGTAAATCTATTATTTACATTTATGGTTCCTGATTAACTATATTATTTACTGGTGATTACTTCTTCAATAAATTACAATACAGAAAAAAGTCATCTGACTTCCAACTAAGTGAAAAATAACTGTAAAATGCAAAACTGAGAGTGAGTGCAAAACTGTAACATTTGTCTTAATTTACATTTTAGTCTGCTGATTTTTTTATTGTTGTTGTATTGACTTCAAATCGTTATGAGAGAGGGAGTAGGGATGTACCAACAAGAATATACAACAAAAGGATGAAAGTCGTCAGAACATGGAAACATAGCGGTGGGTGAATTAAAAAGTGTTACACCATGTTACAGTTTTGCTCGTCACTGTATGTATGCACCCTGCAAACCATTTTTTCAGAGTATTCTGCATTGTAAAGAAATTTTAAAGAATTCATTAGGATTTAATTCGATTTTTTGCCGAATTTTCCAAAATGAAATAAATTACGCACACTTCCATTCTTTTACGAAATTTCGAAGAAAATCTGTGAAGCAACGAAAATATTGAAGTGGTTGACACGAACTCGTAGAGAAATTTCTGTACGAAAAATAAAGAAAATTCTGAAAAAAGTCTGAAAGAAATTCTTCACATAGCAGCATTATTTTCATTACTTCACCGATTTTCTTCCGAAATTTCGTAAAAGAATGGAAGTGTGCGTAATTTATTTCATTTTAGAAAATTCAGAAAAAAATCGGAAGGGATCTTTCCGAATTCGTTAAAATTTCTTTACGATTCAGAATACTCTGAAAAAGTGGTTTGCAGGGTTGCTACGCTCCTATTACAATACGAACAAACTTGTTTGTAGAAAAAACTTTCACCGAAATAAGTTTGAATGTTGTTAATTCATTCATTCACATTCTTCCATTTAAGGGTAGAAAATTTAAAACAAAATGTATATTCATAATTTACAATGGCACAGGACGAATTCGAATAGACTCTTCGATTTAAAGGTCAATTGAAAAAATTCCCGCCCATGCGTCACAGTCCCTTTTTGAGCCGTCCGTAAGTATAGATACTTCAAAGCTTTCTATAAAAATAAGCTCCCTCCACTCCTTCTTTGGTGGAAACATCATGCCGATATTTTTCTTGAAGAGAAGCGAAAAACAGCTGTAGTCGGATTTTTCGCAAATACTTGGGTCGTTGAAAGAGAATAAGATACGTTCCCTCACTTTTTTCCTAATGCCTGTATTATTATTTTTTTTTTCATGCGGAGTTGAACCCTTTTCTTTTTTTTGTGTATTATCCAAATTCCTTACGCGCATTTATAAATTAAATTAATGAATACCATTAAGAAATGTTGCATATTATTTACACAATACGAAACTCAAGGCAGGTGTCCGACAATGTCAAACCTCTGATTTTGATTTCGCCATTAAAAAGTTTACCATCCGCTTTCACATATCCTCGAACTTTAATTAAACGCAAAATATCTTTCACACAATTCTCAAATTCCGGAGGATGGTATGTTACAAATAAAATTAATTTAAAGAAACCACAATCCACCCTTCACGACCTACAAATTCATTTCATTGTCAACTTCATTGGCCTCACAGAAGCAACCTGTTCATACGTCGATTCGACTTATTTGGACGCTTGAAATGTGCATGTGAGAGCTGTATAGCTACCAACGTTGAGAAAGGAAAGGGATGCAGGCTAGTAGCATTTACTTATCAACCTTGAGATGCCGCTCAGATTTCATCCAACCATTTTTACACTTTCGTATAATTAAGTGATATGTCAGTAGGTATGAGCGCTTAAGTCAGTCATTTTTAATTAATACTATCATTTTATTTATTGTTCACAGCAACGCTTTTAATTTCTTATATTATCTTAATATTTATGAAAATGCTACATTGCTCTTGAAATGACAACGTATTTAGTTTGCACCTGCGCAAAGCATCAAATATGAGGTGTGAAAAATTGCTTTTTTATTCCGAAAAAAAATTTCCAAATATTGCACAACTGCCATTTTAGTAGTGCTTTCAGTATTTCAAAATGCAATATTTTAATAAAGTGAATATAACCACGCAAAATATTTCACTTAACTTATTGTTTTTGCTATTCACGACTTGCCAGCAAAACAATTAACATAAATTAGCTGAGTGCAGGGCAATAAAATTACTAATGCTAAATTTTTGCTGAGAGTGACTATAAATGTTATTGGATTTTATTTCCAATTCGTTATTTTTAATTTTTTTTTCAAATGTAGTGTCACCTTTAATTAAACACATATGTATATATCTTAAGGCAAATAATAATTAAAAAAAAAATCAAAAATTTATTACGCTATAATGATTTACAGACGCACACCACAGATGCAAACAACACCAACACCAAGCGCAGGTTGATGACATTCTAGGTACATGGTTACGGAAAATCGCTCTTAGGACCACTTTCGCTAAATTATAATTCACCTTTATACCTTTTCCCGCGGCCACGCATGCTTGTTATACGATTCAACGTTATAACAGATAAAGTAATTTGCATGCATTTTAGAAATGTGGCAACTCTATTATAAAATACTTTCAAATTAATTTAGTGTAAATATGTTTGTAATATTTATTTCAGCAACCCACTTCGAAAATATTTTGTGCGAAAAAGACTCGCTTGAAACTCCGCGCATTTGTGCAAGTTCTGTTCATAAGTCTTTTGTTGTATCATCAAGCTTTGAAGGTTGTGTATATATTTACTATAACAATGTATCAAAATCTAAAGAGCTAAAAATATAATGTAAGTAGGAGGTCTCTCAGATATAATATTAACTGTACTATGTATAAATATATATACTTTTACAATATGTACATATGTATATACTTAAGAAAAAATTTACTCACCTCGGCTGTCGCAAACAAAAATCCATTAGAAGCACTCAAAAAATTTCATAAAACCATTTATGAATGCATTTTATTGCATTTCTATACATGAATGCTTAAAACGCAGCGCACACACACACACACACAGCACAAACCAAAAGCATACTCATAAACATACACAAATATGCGGGATCAAATTGGAATGCAAAATTGTGTAAGCGTGAATAACAGAAAAGATCTGCACCTGAATCGAGCGAACACCGCAAATTTTACACTAAATTCGCGTATTCAAAAATAAATAAGCAAACCTTTAGCGCGGCGACATGGCAATTGTAAAATTCAGAAATTAAATAAACAAAGCGCGAACACACTTAACTTTCTGTTAGATAAAGCACATTTATGTATAAGTATCCATGTATTTATGTGTCTCCCTTGAGAGAAGCACACTAACACTAGATATAACCACTTAAAGAGACACTAGGGATATTGACCGATATCTCAACAGTGTTGCTGAAAGCTGTACATTGGTCGAATTTGTCCAACAGTTTATGAAACTTATTAATGGCAATGAAATGATATAGCGCCAAACAGTATTGCAAAAATTTAACGCGATTGATTTTACGTCACTTTGTAGGGCGAATTTATGAATATACAAATAAATAAATGAATAATTTAAGGCGAATTTATTGCAGCGATAGCAGCTAAATAATAGTCGCTTGTGAAAGACCGCTATGCTATGACTGACTATGTGCCCACACCAGCACGCAACGAATTGCGCATGTGCGACGATTAAATGAAAGTGACGACAGTTGGGTGAAAATTTAGTAAGGCAAACAAACAGTGCTTATTATATGTATGTATATACCTATGTATACACGTGTAAGTACAAATTTAGTACATGTATATGTGAAGAACAAGGTATGGATAGAGAAAAATAATGGAAAAGAAATGTTCAGCCAAGCGAGGTAAAACGCGTCACAAACGAAGCGTACTTGGAGAAAGTAAGACGTGATATGAACAAAAAAAGGGGAAACATGGCGAGAATTAGTTCCGAAATCAAAGTGAAGTAATTGCAAAAACAGAGAGCAATTTTACATGTCACGAGGTGAGAGTACTCTAAACAAAACGCAAAATAAAAACTTGTAAATAATAATTCAATGTTTTGAAGTTGAATACGTCTGGCGTTTCGGTATGGATGCCACGCTCTGACTTTATAGTTAGTTGTAAATTGTAGAGCTTTACAGATTTCGACGTGGCATTAAGTTACGTTAAGTTTCGGCTGTTCAATTATAAGCAACATCTATTTAACAGAATTTTTAAGCGAAAGCCCTAAGTTACGTTAAGTTGCCATAATCAGACCATTAGAATTCGTATAAGTACATAGATGAAGATGAAGTCGAGTTTGATTATGAATACGAAGACCGATACAATTATCATTACCACTATGATTGTCATTGCCATTACTATTACCATTACCATAACCCTCACAATTACCATTACCAATTCCATTACCATTACCATTACCATTACTACTACCACTATATATTCTAATTTGTCACGTAGAATGAAAATACACATAAAATGTTTATAATTTAGTAAATATGAGCACTTAATATCTATTATTCGTAAAAAGTGTAATTTTACTTTCAAAATTTTTGCAAATTTAAACATTTCGTGTGTATATTTATGTGTATTTTTTAAACATCTCACGTTCAAAATCAAATCTTAAATATCTTGTGCATATATTTACATAGATTCTGGTTGAAAAGTAAACACTTTTGAGTAGAAGTTTTACATGCACTTTTTAGAATGTAGTAATAATGATTTTGAGTATTATATGAGAGAAAAAATTAAATAGCGGAATCTGAACTTTTTCCCCTGTGCGGCACGCCTTAACCATCTCCAATCAAATCCAAAGTTGCATATGTGATATCTTTGTTCGTGGTGCGACTGAAAACTCTCGTTCATTTGATTATATGGACCATCCTAGTGTACATATATTGAAACTCCGCCATCCATTAAACTTTAATTTCATATGCATAAGTACTTCCTGTCTCACGTGCCATCGTAAATACATAGTCAAAGGTCCCAAGACTAAAAGTTGTGGAAGGTAACTGCCGAGCTGAAGAGCTAGCCAAAGACTAGGACTACCCACGAGTGTAAAGCTTTCAGCCGTCACAGATTCGTACTACTTTCGAATACTACTGCAACAACTAATTTCTACCTTTTATCTATGCAAATCTATAAGTGATTATAATAAATGTTTTTTGCTTATTCAAAGAATTTATTCATAAACAAATGAAATCAAGGCGGAGTCAGCTTCTTAAACGTTGCATATAAGTAAGTTGTGTGAAAGGCCTAAACCCAACATCAGCGAACTTTCAAAGCTCTAAAAGTGTGGCTCACAAAAATTAGTTACCCTTTACGACATGATGTCTAATAGCTCCATCAGAATTCAGGAGAAATTATCCGAACCGTTCGATACCAAACGTGATTTCAGACAGGATGACTCTCTATCATGCGACTGCTCTCTACTCTGATGCTGAAGAAGATTATTATATAAGAACTGCAGAACTAGATTGCGCAGGTACAACATTTTCTAAGAGCGTACAGTTAAACTAGCATATGCCGAAGCACTAGGCTTGTTCTCCCTTTTCCTAGTTGGATCTGGCATCTAAGCGATTAGGTCTGGAGGTGAACACGAACAAAACGTAGTATCTCTGATCGTATAAAAATCACTCTCAATAAATTACAGACAATGAACACATCCGATCAGGCGGTACTAGCAGCGTACGAGAAAAGTATTTATTCTTCGGATGATCTATGGGCCTTTTCAAGTCGACGACGGCAGAGATTTGAACTGCATAATATTTACAACGAAATATATACGGACATATACATATTTAAATAGCGCAGTGGTTTACAATACAGCGGACACAAACGCTACAGCCCTGCTAGTTCGTAGCAGAAAAAGGGGGAAGAAACGAATGGCGTGCATTGCTGGACTCGGTGAAAATCGCATAGACGGTTACAACGCCAAACATGAAGAAAAGCATACTACGATAATCATAAATTCACCAAAAACCCCATATCCTACTTAAGTACCAACTCATTTTTGGATTTCCTTGGCATGCCACCTCAATTTTCGAATCATAAATTTGCCACGCTTCATTTAGCAAACAGTTTCAGCTGATTGTTTTTTAGTATTTTTTTTTTTTAGAGCTTGCAGCCTTTCATCTGAAACAGCTACGAATTGACAGCACAGCCGCCATCGTACGAATTCACGCAGTCATTCAAAACAACTTCCGCATATGATCACTTGAATGCCACAACTTGAGCTTTGAACTCAAAGCTCTGTTTCGTTGTTTCAGCGATAGCTTTATCTGCAATTGACTTTTGTTTGTTTTGATTTTACCTTTCTTTTTTTTTTGTGCTCTGCTTCTCTCTTTCACTTGCTACCGTTTTAATTTCTGCCCTTTTTGTGTATGTTTTCTTTACTTTAAAACATTTTTTTATCGCTCATCCACTGCTCTTCGAAAACAATTCGCTTGGCTTGCTAGAAACGCCACCTCGATTCATCGTTTCGTTTACTTGCCTTTCTTTTTTTTATTGTTCTCCTTTTCTGAGCTTGCTGCAGCTTTCATCACCACATTTGGCTGCTCGTTTAATGTTTTGTGCAACTTACGTGACTGCCGTAAACTGGCCATACTCACTGGTTGGTGATCTATTGATATGTAGCTGCCATATCATATAAGAAAGTAAGAGGCAAATGCATAAGTATACCGAATTTGACCTTCATCCGGTTTTTGGCACATATCCCCGAATTCTGCAAGAGCGTCATAACTCAAAAAATCCAAAATTCTTATAAAATCGATTTAATGTTTTTCGTCAGTGTGCCTAGAAAAAATATTTATAAAATAGCAATCAATGCAAAATACCCTGAGTATGCGAAGCATTGCTTTAGGAAAGCAGTGTTGATGGAAATACAAAGGGAAATTTCTCAAACATATACTTATTTTTTCATAAGGCCGTAAAGAGATATGAGTGAGAGATGACCAAGTAATCTTCTGCTTGATTATCGCTGGCCATTAGCTGCTCTTCTGTGCCAAACTATGCTTTTCAAGTTCTTCCCACTCACGTTCTCAAACCAATTTATCGCGGAAAGTACGCTTCCCTTTTCAACTCCCTAACTCCATTCCTCATAGCTCGCGTTGCGCCCAACCTCAGCACAGCCTTTTAGGCGGCATTTGCTTCGCATTCAGTTTTGTGACATTCCTCAAGGTTAGGTTAGGTTAGGTTAGGTTGCTTTATTCCTACGCATGATAGTTCCGTAAGAGAGCTAAAGAAGGGCCTACCTAAAAAGCCTGCTCTCCTCCTGGCCAGAGCTGGGCAGCTACAGAAGAAGTGCTCCACTGTTTCTTCCTCTTCCTCATCCCTGCAACTTCTACAATATTCGTGGGAGAATATTCCTAGTCTCGAAAAATGCCTGCCAAATAGCCAATGACCGGTAACACAAGCCATGACCCTTGCAATATCCTCTCTTGAGAGGCTGAGCAACTCTTTCGTCTTTTTCTTATCAATTTGTGGCCAAAGTAGCCTAGTTGTTCTACAAGTGCCCTCCTCTAGCCATGACCTGTTTGCCTCTTGGATCATGCTATTTTGAAGTTCTAATTTGCAGGTTGCCATGGGTATCCCAACTGTGCCCCTATTTTCACATAGAGGGAGATTGGTACATTTTTTTGGCTAGCTCGTCGGCCCTGCAATTTCCTTCAATATCTCTATGTCCCGGAACCCAAATGAGGTTGACCTTGAACACGGCGCTGATATCGTTTGGGGCTGCGAGACATTCCTGCGCAACCTTCGGTCTTAGCATTACCATGTTCAATTATTTAATGGCCGCCTGGCTGTCCGAGAAAATATTAATCGTGGTCCTCGTTCCGACATGCGTACTAAGGTACCTCTGCCTGATAAACACTGCAGTGGTCCGGAATTTGGACGTATAATTCTAGTCCTAGTTCCTTGGTGAAAACTCCATAGCCGACCCTATTATCTAGCTTGGATCCATCCGTATAAAAATTCAGTTCCCACCTTCTCCATGGTCTTGGTATTTGCCATTCTCTTCTTGACGGGAGGCTCGTCTTGAAGAGCCTATCGAAGGTTGGTTTAGGGGCGGAGTAGTCCACTTCTTGTTCGTGACTACCCAGAGTGTGACCTACAATGTTTAGGGACCCGACGTAGTCGATAAGCCTCATTTCGCTATGGAACGTTTCGTCGTAGAGGCTGTGAATGCTCCAACAGTGGAACCTGGCATTTAAATCTCCGAGCACGACTTTTATATAGCGACAAGGGTAGCTAGCGCTCGTCGATGCGCTCCAAGTGCTCATAGAAAAATTCTTTGATCGCCTCGTCTTTCCATTCTGCCAGAACGTTGGCGCAAATGAGCGAGACATTTAAGAGTTTTGACTTTGATATGGATTATAGCGTCACGGTCGTTCATCGGGGTGAGCAACACTACTTGGCGACGAAGTCTGCCCCACCACAATTTCGCTCCTTTAGATAGCACCTTTAGTATACCAAAGTCCGATGTTTGGTTCAAGTTTCCACCTTCCTTCAATTTGGTTCTTTGGCGGTGTTAGCAGTAAACTTTCGTATGCAATATGTTTCTTCGGGAAAATGTAACCCACCGGTGTTCGAAAAGGTATGTTTGCTTTGTCGCTTTATAGTTAAAAACAATTGTTTGATTATTGCATTATGTTTAAACAATGCCAGCTTTGCGATTCATTATAAAATTTTATTTATAAATAATTTTTAAATAGTATAAAAACTTTACATTTAAATAGACTTATGTAATACGTGCCCTTGCGGTCAGCCGATTAAGTCAAGTGACATTTTGAAAATTTTTTTATTGTATGCTGATTAAGTAAAGTGTAAAACTTTTATTAAAACAAATATATACATTAAATAAACGAAATAAAAATAGCCAAAACTAGTCAAAATGTCACTTGACCCTAATCAGTGACCACAAGTGTACATATCGATAAATAATTACAAAAATAAAAAATTATTAATAGTTTCAGCGTAATAAGTACATATAGCAGGTGGTGTTGTTGTAATACCCAGCTTAACTTCTTATCCGATAAGAAAATGTTTAGTTGGCTTGTAGGTCAGAAATGTGTGTACATGAACGTTTTGAACTCTGCCACAGTCAACGCACAAGCAAGCGCACTTGTAGGTGATCCATACAAATTGTTGAACAAGAGAAAAACTTAGGATAACTTAAGAAATAAACACTCGAAGCAGAAAGTAATACAACGAAAATATGTACCTATGTGCGTATGTTTACGCGTAAACTAAATTAAAAACTACATACATTACATAATCCACTAACCGCAAGTCATCTAAATATGCTAACACACTATATTAATAACAACAACAATAGCAGTCACACCCACCTAAAAGTAAAAGTAATAAAATACGCGCTTAATACTTATGACCATTGCCTCCTCCACCGCCGCCACTGCCTTTATGGCTTGAACTGCCAAATAATGAGGCCGAGGCGTGTGATGCGCCGCCGGAAGCACCCAACGAAGCATTCAATAGCAGACTGACAGACTACCGACAATATGCGAAGCGATATGCTTGATGAAGCCACCCGAATCGGAGCCACCGGCGCCGGCATCTTCCTTAGCCTTATTGCCGTGCGAATGCCATGAATCAGAGCGGCGCTCGTCGTCGCCCTCCTCGTCGGATTCCTTGCGATTTTTTGCTTCTACAAAACTGCTAATAAGATTGCGCGCAAATAGTAAAGGATTGGGACGCAAGTCATCATCATCGGGATCCTAGGGGAGAAAGGTTGTAGAGATTGCAGTATTTACGCCTTGAAATTATAATTTTTGAATTAAATGCTAAAGACTATGTTTATTGTGAAGGAAATGAGACTAGGTGCGTTATTGCGTGCGATTATTGCCTTTATCTATTTTCTAAGTATGAGGAGCATGAGTATTAAGTATGTAATTAATGAAGTTTCTAAATAAATTATTTAAAAATAGAGTAGAGTAATAAGTACTGCACTGAGTTGAGCGTAAACTGTGCCGAGCAGATTTCCTATAAATTGTCCATTATTCACCTGTAAGTGGAGGAGTTCGTCAAACATTTTTTAGATAAAAAAAAAAAATTAGATATTTACCGCTCCACCGCCGCCAGATAGACCATCAAATGCAGTGCCTATGTATATGCCCAGCACTGTGCCAAAGTTTTTGTTGCCCTGTAAGAAATTAATGCTCAACTTTATTCTAGTTTTTTTCAATAAAACTATTTATTGTTTTTTTTTTTTTTTTTAGTTTTAAGCAGCAATCAACGAAAAGCATATTAATGGCTTTCAGCTAAAATAATTTTTTAAAGGTTGTTCTCAGCTGCAAAAAAAAAAGCCAAAGTTAGACCTTCAAATCGGGCTGTTAAAATTTTTTTCCCAAAGTTTAGAAATCCTCCAAACTACTAATTTTCTGATTTTTATTTTTCAATAAGTGACAGAACTAGAGGCATTGTTTCATGTCAAATGATTGGAATCGACCATTTGGATTTCGGCTAACACTTTTCTTGTATCATATGACGAAGTGCTGCCAAAAGCAGAAAATTAAAAGTTTGGTTTCAAAAATTATGCAAACTGAAAAAAAAATTACAATTAAATAGATTTTCGAAGTTTATCTTTTTAAATATCACAAAAAGTGTTATATTTACAAAAATGGTGCTACTCTCGCTTTGAAGATGTTTACGGCTATAGAGACAAAAATATAAAATTTACAAAATTTTAAAATTAAAAAATTTTAAAAGCCAAAACTAACAAAATTTGTGGCTCAACTGGTCTTAAAATATCGCAAACTTTTCAAGTGTTTTTTTAATATATGGGCATTCCCATGGTGGCGCACGTGACAGTCGTACGATTT
>NW_016162291.1:37083-44171 GCF_001687245.7 Rhagoletis zephyria | reverse complement strand
TGTTTCATATCAGTGATGAGAGAAAATTTCGAATAGATTTTTTGATACGACAAACCAAGACCATACACAGATACACTGCCNCGTTTTTCGGCAGTGTTGTCAAGTGTGGTAACCTTTTAGATGATTCTCGTTCTCGGGGCAGCGTGTCGGCTGTTTCTTTGCGTCACGCGCAGGCGCGCCGTCAGGTTTCTAAGCCGCGTGAATGAAAGTTAAATGGAAATTTCAACGACTGCTATACTAAGGAAAAATTCGCAGCGTAATTCTAATTTTGAATTGTATTGAATGAGATGAATCATTAATAATATTTTACAGACACAAACACAATTTCAAGTGCAGCTGAATCCAAATAAATTTTTTTCTTTTAATTTAGCTGTCTTAAATTTTTCCGCCCCTTAATTCTGCCGCCCTAGGCTTCAGCCTATGTTGCCTGTACGATAAATCCGCCACTGTTGATAATAAACAACATTTGTTTAAAAAAAAAATTTTTCAAAACTCACATCAGATGATGGAAAAGTTTAAGCTTAAGAGGTCTGCATAAAAATGTTCAAAAATTTTATGAATGAAATCAAAATAATGAGATTTTAGAAGGCATTTTCAAATTTTTTTTAATTCCGGTGCAAAAACCGCAACTCCTTTTTGGTGAGGCACCGTAACGTATATTCATAAATTTCGGTACACTAAAATACTATATATACATACATATGTATATTACTCCCACATGAATTTGCTTTCATAACAATTATGCAAAAGAGTACTGGTGCTCTGGCATCTACATACCTTCATATCTATGTGTTTAAGTGAATCTGTTGCTCTGGTTCTTACCTATTGTAGTTAACACAGTCGATGAGAAGAACACAGCTTGTAAAATGCTCCAGCGCTCATAAGGCTCTGGAAAGTCTTTATCGGCCTCAATGAGAAGACCACCCTCAGCGGCTTCCTGTACAGCCTGTGGATGATAATGAGATGAAAGTGTTAGTAGATACGTATGTATGTAGGTGAGTGCATACACACATATGCACATATTTATTTATAAATGTATGTAAATGTGTGCTTTCATATAATAATTATTATACGAGGATAAGTGCTAATATATGTCATTGGATAGCAAACGGTGCACAGTGTGAGATTTTGCCAATCCAAGATGTCAAAATCCAATGTTAGCCAAAGTTTTAGAGACTAGTTGGAGACAATTTTTTCCGGAATAAAACCAAAAAATTTGTATGAAATATATTGGGCAAGTTTGAAGGAAATATCATGGCGATTTTGAAACTAAATTAAAAAATATAGGTCAATAGGACCATTTTTATACAAAAATGGCCGCCAAAGTAAAACAAGGGTAACAATTTTTTGAAATTTTTACTTTTTAAAGCCCAGATTTCGCTAAAAACTAAAAAACCACCCAAAAAGTATTTTTTTCTAAAAAGTTTATATAATTAGCGAAAAAAGCTCCATAGGTAGATTTACATTAGGGTTTTCCGTTTAGGCGTGAGAATTTTTTTTATGACCACTGCCGATCATCTTCTTAACCCTATAACTCCCCAGGGTTGGATTTTAGATCCCACTTCCCGTACAAATTTTTGTTCGTCTAGACTTCCCCTATCACCTCCCAAAAGAAAAGCACTTATCACTGGAGCACCCTGTATACACTGAGTCTCTTTTGGAATACTACGAAACTAGTCCCCTTTTACACTCTTTGGAACAGCTTCTCTATAACCATGTTGCAATATATCACTTAAGTTGAAAAAAATTTGCCTTTGGGCAAAAAATGGGAAAGATTTTATTTTTTAAGTCAGCTCTATGAGTGTGTACGCTCATCCGGTGTGCTTTGCCACAGCCAAACTACGCCGAACTTGTAAGTTATAGACTATGAAACTTTGAAGATTTTTGAAATTTGTCTTACCTTTTAGCTGAAATAAAGCAGAAGTTACTATTGACTCTATTGATACCTGCTACGCTGAAAGAGGGTTCTCTTCAAAAGAAAGGTGTGCTTAACGTAGTATTTGTTAAAGAGGACTTTCGTTATACATATGTCATGTACTTATTGGGTATGCAGGTATGCCCGGATTACACAAAACACGAAGTTTGAAGAACTATTGGTTTTATAAAGGTTTTATAAGGCTCTTCTCGTAGACTGTGGTATTAAAAGGATTTTATAAGGCTCGCCTTCTCCATCGTGTATTCTTTATAGGGGAAAGTAGATAGGCTATACACCCGGTAACGCTAGTGTTCGAGAAAGTGGCATTCAACTTAACTTGACCTAAACGATGGTGAGTCCCTACCGCGAAGTATTTTACCCGTAGAACAAAATAAGCTTTCCATAATCTTCAGTTTCTATACTTTACAATATTTAATAAGAACGGTGAACGCATTCGCCTCAACAAGGTAAATGACAGGGATGAGCATTACAGCCTGGGCTCGAATCGTTGAACAGTCGTGAACGAGCAACTCGTCGCGTAAAAATACATATTTCGGATTATAACAGTCGTGAACGTACTGCTTGCCTCGTATACCAAGGTTTTAATAAAAAAAAACTCGTTATTTTTGTATTTTTCTTCTGCTAAAGGTGTATTTTTTAGGCTGAATAACGGTGAATTGCAAATATCTCGAAAACGTATCCATAAAAAAAATTCACTCGGAATCACCGAGCAATTCTACATAGGAATTGGATAGTGGTATCTGGAGAACTAAAACAAAACAAAAATTTGCGAACCAGTGTAATTTGCCCCAGAACGTTTTTTCATTTCAAAGAACCCTAGAACTATTAAGAAGCTACTCAGAACAGCTTTTTTTGTGCTTTTGCGGCATTCCGTATGCCAACTTCACATACATCCAGCCAATGCACTGATACTTTTTAGAATCAATTCATTTTTCAACCTTTTAGTTTTTGATAAGCTTAAGTGTGTTCCAATAAATTAAGTTGTATAATCAAAATTCTACTTACCACCTCATAATTTGCTAATTCTTTTGCTATTAGTACATCTAAATTTAAAACATCTGTATTATTTAATATGGTAGTGATGAATTTTTCACGGTGTGTCTTCACAACACCTTTCAAGTACTGCAAGCGTTCCAATTCCGCCGGACGTTCTAGCTGACGGAAGACCTGAAAAAAAAAACAATAGTGTTTATACCAAAAGAAAATTAAATAAAAATGAAAGTT
Organism: Rhagoletis zephyria; assembly: GCF_001687245.7. NCBI lineage: Eukaryota > Metazoa > Arthropoda > Insecta > Diptera > Tephritidae > Rhagoletis > Rhagoletis zephyria. The sequence goes on along the minus strand of NW_016162291.1, from coordinate 41,011 downwards.
GTAAATTCTAAATATTTTCTTACATTTAATTACTTTTGTAAAATATGTATGTATGTACAAATGCAAAGCTATTCTTAAGGCATCATCGTTCGTTTATATACTCATACTTCATCCTAAGGCATTTACCTTGCGGTCTGTTGTTTATCTTTAGTTGCTTACAGACAGCTTGTTTATCCAAAGTAGACAGCTGATTACTGCAAGGAAGGCGGTTAACGCTTTTGCATAGCAAAGAAAAGAGTCTATTTTGTATCTGAATGGTTTCGCGCAAATTTGATGGATTACTCGGCTGTTGTAAGAAAATCAAAATCTACGCCACTTTGGGCAACATCAAGGCATGAGTGACGTGTTCTTTGTGCGCTAAATTTTCTGTATGAAGTTATAAAAATTATTTACTCGTTCTCACAAACAGAATGACGCATCAAATATTTGTCTTTTAAATTATTTAATGCACTTTCTGCTCAAGTGAACAATTATGCGCTTTAGAAAGTGCACTAAAGAACTTAACTCATATTTGATAGAAAAATAAACGATTCCATTGAGGCTGTGGATCGGTATTGAGAAAGCTAGAATAATAAACAGTTTGAACATCATAATGCCGTTAGCTTGACTTGGGGCACGAATATGTAGGGAGACTACTTTCACTCGGGGGCGTGGTAAATTGTGCGAGTGCGCCTGGAGGAGGCACATCACATCCTTAATACCATGTTTCCATAAGGTAGTGAAGCTACATATAAATATCTCCTGAGTCACTTGGTTTCCCGGACTAATATGAGGAGGTGCAAGAGTCACTGCTTGGCTATCTCTGCACGGCCAGAGAAAAAGCGTAGCCTGGCACAGTAAGTGGTAAATAGATTTCTTCTCGACTTCGTCTTGGTAGTTTCCTCAAAGAGAACTCTATCGTATACGCGAACGTCGAAGTTTGGTTCAACAATGCGATACCCTTTAGTTCAGTTTCAGAAGGTCGAGTCCGGTTTATAGGTAGGCCGTTTGTGACGGTATATTTGTCAATTTTACTCACATGAAGAGAATTATAAATTCTATTATATTTTAAGACTTTCGTCGATTTTTTTTTTTGGAAGTATATTAAGATTCTTATAAAAATGCAATCGCCGTTCGGAATTGGTGTAAAACTGTAAGTCTCCCCCGTTGTGTAAAAACATCAAGGCGCAAATCGGTCTAGTTCACGTAAATCTCAGAATTCTACCGAAACGTTTTAGCTGAACTTTTAAAATATAATAAATTTTATAGTGCCGATGGAAAAATAAATCCGCGATATTTTTGTATTGGGAGTGATGCACCCTAATACATACATATATGTATGTATATGCATGTTTAAGTTTTTATATTACATATTTGTGTGTCTGATGATTTGTGTTAATAGGTTTGTACACGTTTCAGGCAGTAATTTCGCACATAATTCTCATTATTTTACGACATTACAATTATTTTTTTTTTACTTTTTGACTAAAAACGATTATTATGATGTTTAATACGAAATGTAGAACAGACTCATTACCTCACTGTGCTGCGGTAAAACTATAAAATACAAGTATTTGTTATGCCTGAAGTTGGCGGATATTTGTTTACCCTAGCATACTAGTATACTACACTTAACACAATACTTGATATATTTGCATATATAAATATTTTAAAGTAAAGTCCAAGTTGAATAAAAAAAAAACATAAAATTTTCGGAACATACTATAAATGTTTAGAAATATTAAAAAATTTCAAAATGTTTGAAGAAAGATCGTAGGATTTCGACGCCAATATGAATTCAACGCTTTGACGATGGATCGATTTGTATGTTTTCGCAGAGAGGTACAATATACTTTTTATAACTTTTTATATCATCGCTTTTGTACATAGAATATTCGATAACGTTAATTAAAATTTTATTACCAACAAATCCTCTACCAACTACATACATACGTAAGTACATGTGTTCTCACGCCTGCAGCTACATATTTGATATGTATGTATTTATGTTCACAACTGCCCAAGTACCTAAATTCATTAGAAATCATAGTTCTTCCAAATGTTTATCCAATTAATTTGTTAATTGAATGTAAAAACCAAAATTCATTAACATTGAACTCATTACTTTTGCTCTTGGTTTATTTTAAATAATTGCGTGCATACAAAAAATTCACTAAAATTTTATGACCTCACTGATTTAGAAGCAAGCTACTTCAAAATCAAAAATGAAATGAAAATAAACAACAAGTCATTATCGAATTAATTTCTTATTAAAAGGCAAACTTTACACGAGCATCTATTCGCATATTTTGCGGCCAGCTAATCATCAATTTGGATTGAACTGTATGGTGAATGCGGCGCATACGCGATTTTCGAATATTCAAGCAATTTTTAATAAAGGGATGTTCGAATGTGATAATAAGGTAATAATAATATTTTTCGCATTTTGATAAACCAACCTAACTCGAGTTAGGCCATTTTATATTTTAAGCAATATTTCACTGGCTTCTCACACAATATTTCATTGCCTTTTTGATCGACTTCAAAAAAGGAGAAGATTATCAATTTGTCGAAATATTTTTTTTTTTAATGTATGTTGCAGCCTAACTTTGGACCACGTCAACCGATTTCATAACGTTAACCATTGGATCATGAAGAAATTTATGTTACTCATACATTTTTATATGAGAAGTGAAGTCGGTTGTGTTTTTTGCTTAAAAATTACTTGTTAACAAAAGCTTTATAAAACTAAAAAAATTTTTTGAAGATAAACTTATTACTTTTTGTTTAAAAGTCAAACCTTTTAAAGCCGCTTAAGTTGTTTTACCAAAATTTAACAGATATGAAAATATTTTTTCAATGAAAAATTTCTTTCATTTTACCAAACATACCTCTTTCTATGGTTTAAGTGTTGCCCTTGCGTTGATGTAGAAATCTTCAGATTTTTCTTTCTTTTTTTATATTTATTATCATTTATGATATGTTCTGATAACTTTTCGGTACTTTGTTTATTTCATTTAATTTGCACTCCACATTAACTTATACATGCAAGTTACTAGTACGCGAAAGTATAATTTTGGACACCAATTTCAGGCTAGTAAGATTTTTTAAAAAATTTTTGCTGTAGTTCTATGAAGTGTGTAAAATTTAGTATGTTCTATAATCGCTTTAACACAAAATTTAAAAATCAATTGCATTGTTGTTAAATTGAGGCATATTCTCGTTTTCCTACGAATCGAAAATTTGAAATTTTTGTATTGAAAATGATAGGAAAATTTCATGATTTTCGATTTGTACGTATCAATAGTTATTACCCGAAACGAGCACAAAGTCATTAACACAAATAATCAGACTCACGAGTATGTAAAATTGGCATTTAAATACCTATGTACTTATTTTGGTAAAATTTATTTCACTTCAAATCACAGCATTCTACTTTTATTTCTCTGAACGCGCGCTTGCTTGCATTGAGTAAAATCAAAGTTACGTATACGCTGCGCCGTCTCATCCAACTCGACAAATTTTAAAGGTACGAGCGCAAGAATTCTGGCAAATGCAATTATAAGGAAATAACTGTCGATTAAATGCAATATTTTTCGCATCGAAACAATATGCTGAACTGCGTGCTGTTGCACTTTGTTGCCTTTATTTGCCATTGTTGCCTACTTTGCTGCAAGGAGGAAATAAGTAATAGCCTTCCAAAAACCAACAACTAACTTACAAAAAAAAAGAAACAATTTATTGACTTAACGCTAGACCACCGCACAATTCGTCTAGTAGGCGCCATTAAAAATTGATTTTTTGTACTTTTTTCTTGTTGTAATTTGCTTTAAGTGGCTCAGCAGGCAACCAACACTTTTGCATTAACTATGTTTTATAGTCTCATTCGAATTATATGTCATTGTGTTATTGCTGCTGGCTGGCTTTGTTTGTACTTTGAACTCATCAT
>NW_016162291.1:22799-36286 GCF_001687245.7 Rhagoletis zephyria | reverse complement strand
CTCACTGATTTAGAAGCAAGCTACTTCAAAATCAAAAATGAAATGAAAATAAACAACAAGTCATTATCGAATTAATTTCTTATTAAAAGGCAAACTTTACACGAGCATCTATTCGCATATTTTGCGGCCAGCTAATCATCAATTTGGATTGAACTGTATGGTGAATGCGGCGCATACGCGATTTTCGAATATTCAAGCAATTTTTAATAAAGGGATGTTCGAATGTGATAATAAGGTAATAATAATATTTTTCGCATTTTGATAAACCAACCTAACTCGAGTTAGGCCATTTTATATTTTAAGCAATATTTCACTGGCTTCTCACACAATATTTCATTGCCTTTTTGATCGACTTCAAAAAAGGAGAAGATTATCAATTTGTCGAAATATTTTTTTTTTTTTAATGTATGTTGCGGTCTAACTTTGCACCACGTCAATCGATTTGGTAACGTTAACCATTGGATCATGAAGAAATTTATGTTACTCATACATTTTTATATGAGAAGTGAAGTCGGTCGTGCTTTTTGCTTAAAAATTACTTTTTAATAAAAGCTTTATAAAACTAAAAAAAAATTTGAAGATAAACTTTTACTTTTTCTTTAAAAGTCAAACCTTTTAAAGCCGCTTAAGTTGTTTTACCAAAATTTAACAGATATGAAAATATTTTTTCAATGAAAAATTTCTTTCATTTTACCAAACATACCTCTTTCTATGGTTTAAGTGTTGCCCTTGCGTTGATGTAGAAATCTTCAGATTTTTCTTTCTTTTTTTATATTTATTATCATTTATAATATGTTCTGATAATTCTTCAGTACTTTGTTTATTTCATTTAATTTGGACTACACTTTAAATTATACATGCAAGATACTAGTACGCGAAAGTATAATTTTAACCGCCAATTTCAGGTTAGTAAGATTTTTTAAAATTTTTTGCTATATTTCTATGAAGTACGTAAAATTTAGTCTGCTCTATAATCTCTTTAATACAAAATTTAAAAATCAAATGCATTGTTGATAAATTGAAAACTTGAAATTTTTATATTTATCAATAGTTATTACCCGAAACGAGCACAAAGTCATTAACACAAATAATCAGACTCACGAGTATGTAAAATTGGCATTTAAATACCTATATACATATTTTGGTAAAATTTATTTCACTTCAAATCACAGCATTCTACTTTTATTTCTCTGAACGTGCGCTTGCTTGCATTGAGTAAAATCAAAGTTACGTATACGCTACGCCGTCTCATCCAACTCGACAAATTTTAAAGGTACGAGCGCAAGAATTCTGGCAAATGCAATTATAAGGAAATAACTGTCGATTAAATGCAATATTTTTCGCATCGAAACAATATGCCGAACTGCCTGTTGTTGCACTTTGTTGCCTTTATTTGCCACTGTTGCCTACTTTGCTGCAAGGAGGAAATAATTTACAAAAAAAAACAACTTAACGCTAGACTGCCGCACAATTCGTCTAGTAGGCGCCATTAAAAATTGATTTTTTGTACTTTTTTCTTGTTGTAATTTGCTTTAAGTGGCTCAGCAGGCAACCAACACTTTTGCATTAACTATGTTTTATAGTCTCATTCGAATTATAGGTCATTGTGTTATTGCTGCTGGCTGGCTTTGTTTGTACTTTGAACTCATCATTATTTTTATTTGGCAACCGACGCTGTTAACAGCTGAGATTCCACGCGTTGCAGACTGGTTTTTGTCAGCGAAATTTTTTTTCTGTCACCACCTTCTTTATTTATGTAGTTCCGTTCCACCATTGCCTTGTAGCTGATTGCCATCATTGGCCTTGGCCGTTGCTAAATTTATTGCATTGGACGAAAAATACCGAAAGTACTTTGAACTTTTAGGCTTTTAGTTTTTTACAGAAATAAAATTAAAGTGAATATTAATATTATTTTATTAATGTAAAGCTTTAACGTTAAACAATCAAATTATTAACAAAGAACGTATAAAATTTAAGATTTATCTAATAGCTGTTTTTGAAGATTCACATGAAAATATGTACATTTTGGCAATTAAGAATTTTTGACCAAATAATTTGAAAAAAAAAATAAAAATCAAATCAGCTACTACACCGCTAAGACAAGAGTGTTATTAGGGCGGCAAAGAAAGAATCCTGGCAAGAGTTANAAAAAAAAAAAATAAAAATCAAATCAGCTACTACACCGCTAAGACAAGAGTGTTATTAGGGCGGCAAAGAAAGAATCCTGGCAAGAGTTCTGCGGAACGCTGGAGACCACAAATGGGGCGCCGAGGCTCCTCAAAGTATTCACCAGGTCGGATGCGACTCTGGGAAGTATCTTGAGGCCATATGGCTTACATGACAAATCGGCCTCGTGTTTCTATAGGAGAGGTTTCAGATATAGTGAACAATGAGAAAGTAGCTTTGGCCATCAAATCTTTCGATCCGTTCAAAGCAGCGTGACCCCAGGCGGCATGATGCCCGCTAGGCTACAATATTCATGTGAGAGGTTGGTGCCGCAATTGACAAGTATTTTCGCAAGATACTTAGAATGCGAATATGTACCGAAAGCTTGGAGGGAGGTGATGATTATATTCATACCGAAACAGGAAAGATAAACCACTCACGGCCAAAGGATTTCAGACCGATAAGTCTTTCATCGTTCATACTAAAACCACCGGAGAGAAGAATCGATCTGCATATTAGGTAAAGTATTAGTATACACACAATGGACACAGCCCCACAGGCATACCGCAAAGGTAGATCTGTTGAAAGCGCGCTCCACGAAGTGGTAGACACTATTGAAACTTCGCTGCAACTTAAGGAATACATCCTTGCCGTTTTGCTGGCTATTGAATGGGCCTTTAATAATGTCCGAACGGAGGCGATAAGCAAGGAACTCTCTGAGCAAGGCATTCAGAGTCCTATGGTGGCATGAATTGACTCCATGCACAAGAGCAGAATAATCAACGCCAACGTAGGCACAGGATCTGTAAGAAGAAAAACCATAAGGGGCACGCCTCAAGGGGGTGATAGTACTCTCCCTCCTCTGGCTCCTGGTGGTGTTGCCTACGCCGACGATTTAGTGATACTCATCACTGGCAAATGCCTTTCAACGATAAGTGAACTAATGAGATATCTCTAAGTGGGCCCACCAGAATGGGTTAGGGGTAAAACCCACCAAGAACAGACTGGTATTTTTTACGAGGAAAACTAAAGTACCCACTTTTTTCTGCCGAAATTAGGGGAATCTACTTTGAAACATTTCGCCTATTTGGGACTTCAATACGAAGATACCCATTAGGTTCCCGACCAAAGAAGAATGGTATGCAGGACTGCCAGTAGCAGAGGGGGCTATATCCATCTACAATGACGGTTCAAAGATGGAACAAGGAACCAGAGCCGATGTCCACTCGAAGAACCTGCAGTTCAACTGGTCATTCCGTCTACTGAACGACTGCAGTGTATTCCAAGAGGAGATCTACGCTATAGAGAGGGCGGCTGGTTTTTTTCTTAGTACAGAAGACAAGTCGACAGTCAGGCAGCACTGAAGGCAATAGGATCTAAAATAGTGAAATTGGGAATTGTGAGGAAATGTTGCACCACGCTGCAGCGTCTCTGAGCCGTATCAACGTCACTTTATGCTGGGTTAAGTGACATAGTAATATTGAAGGGAACGAGCCGGCTGATGAGATGGCCAGATGCGGTTCAGAGATACCAATAGAAGAAGCGGATAGCTCCGTACTACCACCGTTTAGTGATCACGTTAGGAAAATTAATGAGTACACTGTGGCCACGACGAATGACTTGTGGAGAAAACGGGATGACTTTGAAACCAGAGGCTTGGTAGGAAAAAAGGGGGATATACCGAAACTCAATAGATCTGCAATAAGAATATTTACCGGCGTCATCGCAGGACACTGTGCTATAGTAGCAAAGCTTCAACGGTGGCGAATACCAACAAGTACTCTCCGCAGAGGCTGCCATGATGAAGATGAGGAAGAGTCAATTGACCACTATCGATGTCCAGGTCTACAGACGAAACTACTTTAGCGCTTGGGTTCACGCTTCTTCAAAAGTCTGGGCGAGGTAGCAGAGGTGGAACTTTTGGATCTCCTCGGTTTCATGAAGGATAGTAATTTTTTCAGTAGAGTAATGACTTCAAGCTACTATTTCGATTATAGATACGTGTTTCCTAAGACCTACTTTTTGAAATAACTAGCCTTACGAAAAATTTGTGTCATAATTTTGTACCTAAGCAACTAAGGTTGACACCATAGAGTTAGAGTCAGTTAAATGAAGTTTCTCTTGGACTGATGGAAATCTATTCCAAAATGCACCACTTACTTCTTCTTTCTGTTTGAAAAAGGAGATATAAATAAATTGTGTGCAGTGTAAATATAGAAAATATTTTTTTTTGTGATAGTGTTTTTATCAAAATGCTTTCATCAGAATAGCAAATAGGAAATTTTATGTATAGATACTTTCTTCCAAATCAACAGCTGATAAACTTGAAGCCATGCCAACACCAAATTTCGTATTCTAAAAGCTAACTGATACCAGAAGCATTAACCGGAAAAAAACCTTGCAGCTTAAGGACATGTGCAAATTTCACTCAACCGAAAAAAACAAAAACAAAAATTGATAGAGTGTAAAATGCAATGAAATTTCTTTGCTGAAGTGCAATGGCACTTCCTTTGCCTGACAGCTGTTGTGAAATTCTTGCAGCTGACGGAACTTAAGTCTAGTGGTTTTTGGTAGCATTGGAAACTAAAGTGGATGTAGCGTTTATAGGGAGCGCACTTTGGTTGCAACTAGACATTTTGCACTCCAATCAAATATATATGCAGTGCATACATATATCCTGTATAATACAAAAGCATTAAGTTGCTTCCTTAGATTTTATATTTCAGCTTCCTTTTAATATTTTGCTTACTTTATACATAGGTATGTATGTATATGCAATAGCACATTCGCCTGCACTCACTTGGAAAAGTATTACATTTCTCCATTGAAGCGAATTGTCAGTGCAGTTGAATGGATATTTGGACATTCTTATGTCGCACTTGACTTGCACTTATTACAAAAATATGGGTACATTTATTGGAAATTTTTTTTTTGTAAATTTTTTGTGTAAATACACTTTGGTGAGAAGCAATTCTTTTGCGATAGGTAAACGCAAAGCTTCTTTTTTTTGAAAAGGAAAATAACGTTTTGCTGGCATTGAAAAACTGCAAATATGATTGCGTTGGAGATACATTTGTAAGAGCTAGGGCAGATTTTGATACGCAAAACATTTTAGCGATTTCCAGAACTGATTGTAGGAAGGGTAAATCATTGCTTGATTTAAAGGGCGCCAAAGCTTTTTGCGCGAAAATAAAATAAATACTCTATAAATCTTAAAACAGTGTGTAGTAGATAGCTGCCACTGCTAGAAAGGGACACACTTAGACCACAAGCTGAAGACCCGTTATAATGCCACGACTTAGGCTCAAAACATAGTGGAGCGACGAGCAAACGTGTAAGTACGCTTTGTTCTTTACTATGCGCTCTCCCATTGAAGCATCCGCTTTTAAAATCGACGCTTTACCCGATGCTCTTTCCTCGCTGCTCCACTATACGCTTAGCCTTAGATCTCAGACTACAAGAAGCCCTTACAGTAGTCCAGTAGAATTAAAGTTTCAACACAGCGATCTGTGCAACCCGGAATAAAGCTTAATTTTTTTCCAGAATATAGCAGTGACCATGCAATTCCGATTCGCATTGCTGTGTCTCTATTTAACGAAGTGCAGCAAGAGATGCCATCTGCTGACCCACTTCACCTAGTGGCACAAGAACGACATTTAAAGCATTATTTGGCGTTGTCCGGATTTTCTCCGCTAATACTGATCATACTAATCCTCTGTACTTTGCGGAGTAGATTAAGATCAGAAGCCTTAACCAAAGCAGTACATCGTACTATAACTCCATAAAGTAGAAACGGTCTTCATTTCCACGAATATAGGCCACAGGCGCCTTCTCATATCGCTGGACTATGGTCTACTTCCAGTGCAGTTATCTATCGAGAATGACGCCTTAGAATTTCGCTTTCCCCTTTTCCCAAATCGGGAATCAATCAATGAAATACAGGCCAATACGAGACTATGTATGTGTATGGCGAGTCTTCTCTTAAAAAGATGTACAAAGCATATACGGAAAACAACAAATCAAATTGCGGCTAAAGTCGCTGGGGAGCCATCAGTCGTCGAGGGAGTTGGGAAGCCCAAAGCCCATCTAGAAATAGGCCACTCAATCTGGTCTAAGTGGATAAGTATACCACTTGTGGTGAGCAACATCAAGGTAGGAGCTTTAGGTAAGCTAACCGAATGGGTTAACTGAACCCATTGGATAGAGTAAATCCAGAAAAAAAAAAGAACTCGGTCTAACTTTGAATTACTAAAGCCGAGCGAATTATCTGGGATTCCTTAGCTGCCTACAGAGGAGAGATTAAAGAAAACTATTGTTATATATTTCAATAGTGGCTAGGAACAGAAGCCTTCAACCTAAATAATTGGGCTAATTTTTCCGATATCCCCTTCTAGTTTAGTCGAAGCTGCGGATAATCAAAGCAACGCGTTTAGAGTGCTGTGAGTGAAAGCAGGCTTGTTAAACCTTAATTCGTAGGAGGACTCTCTGCTGTCTATTTCACCTCAGCTCAACGGTATACATACAGTTAATTGTAGAAGTGTATCACCAAAAGTCATTCAGAAGTGTAATATAAAAGTTTCGAAATTAATGCAGAAAATTTTACTCCCCCAGTGTGGTCCAGGGGCACCCTGTCCTCTATTTTTAGGAAATTGTAGTGATAGCGATTCCGCTCTGTTCTAGCTAAGAGGGATACATATCTCTTAGGCTGGCCTTCGTCTATATGCCAGACGATGTGGCAGATGCTATTCTTCATGGCTCAGTACGTAACGTGGCGACAATCTACAGAAACGGCTTTGTATTGCATTGTGTATTATCAGAAGACTATTTTTATGTTTAGATTTGATCTACCAGATTGGGTAGACGAAGAAATATAAGCAACAATTTCTCATAAGTGATTCCACATAAACTTTTTTGTAGGCTTAAGCAGGCTATTAGACAAATAATAGCACAAACAATTCACACATTTCAAACAGGAAAGCCTTACTAGATGGTTGTACGAAAGGCATCGACGCGAAAGCGTAACGTATATTTGTTTATCCATAAACCATCTTTATTGTTTGTGACTTTTAATGTGAAAATAAACTTTCCAAGTATAAGAAAACTTTTGCCAATAAAAGTATTTATGTATATAAAAACGTTGCATAGCTAGCATTGCTATTTAATACATAAAGTTTGCCTATTTGCTGTGAGAAATTAATTTAGGTAAATAGGTGGTGAGATTTTTGATATTGATATGATGATAAGCCTTCAAATCGAAATCAGTTCGATAGCAATAAAGTCGAAAGTAATAAAAGTGGAATAGAGTAAAAGAAGTAAATAAATGTCAAACAGCTATTAAGAAAACCAGATGGGGAAATTAAGTTACAAAACGCTATGGTAGTTAAGGCGCTTCCTTGTGTGGCTTTTATTTTTCGTGACCAAGTGATAATTTAATTCACGCACTTGCCAGTCACAGCTAAGCTGTAATGCACGTTCTAACTGGCATGACATGCGTACTTAATTATTGTACCCAGTACATACATACATAGAAAACTTGCTTCCTTCTTATTCTGCTTATAATTCTTAACAAGGCGCGGCCTATGAATTTGAAGGGCGGTTTATATGGCTTAATTTGAAACCAACCAATAATCCATTCTGCACGCTAGGAATTTGTACTAAAGACTAGTATAGCTGTATTCTATCCCATTTGCAATGCAACGCCAAACCAAATAGAGTTATAAATGTTAGATTTGCACATTAGAGCATACCAGAAAAAGAAGTTTGATGTTCATCACTGAGTGTAAAAAAAAATTTAAACAAGACAAGTTTGAAATTAAAAGTTTTTTCCGAGCATAGGAGTTGCCTTTTGCATTTTTCTTATATCTTTGGCATTTACAGCCAGATATTAAAGTAAAGTTCTTGTTTTGTGGAAAATAATTTTTTGTTTTAAAGTACATTGATTTTAAGTACCCACCAGTAATGTCATTTAATTAAAGCTGTCCAGTCATTAACATTTTTCTAAGGAAGTAGTATTGTTATTGATTATTAAAAAGGCGACCCCTAGGTTAGGTAAGGTTAGAGGGCCACCGCCGTGGGTGGAGGCACGCGTAAACATGAATTTGTTTTATCCATTGTGGTTCCCTTAAGAGGGGAACAAAAAATACGCGGGGAGGCGTAGAAAGCGAGGGTGGGAAGGAACAGATTACTTACATCTAAGGATTCTTATAAGAAGAACGACCTGTACTCACCACGAAGCTCCTCAAGAGACTGATATCCATTTCCGAAAGGTAATCGGGAGTTTCCGGCGATTAATTTATGACTCGGTACCCTTATGAGCTCATAAGCGTAGTAATCCGATGTCGCCGATAAGGAGAAAGCTGCTTGAAAGATATTGACCTTCTCTAAAGATGTTACACAAGAGCGCAACCAGACCGAAAAGCCTCCTGCATTGCGGCTACCTCGGCTTGGAAAACGCTACAGTGATCCGATAGCCTAAATTACAGCTTCTGTTCGTCCTAAAATAAGTTTATGAGACCTAGATTCCAGCTCTCTCAGCCCTCACTCGCTGGAGTATGGCTGGTGAAAGATCCGGTGCATCGGTCTGTTTGAGTCGGTAGACACTCAAAGCTTAAAGACCACTCCATTCAGACTTACTGCGGCGAGANTTCCAGCTCTCTCAGCCCTCACTCGCTGGAGTATGGCTGGTGAAAGATCCTGTGCATCGGTCTGTTTGAGTCGGTAGACACTCAAAGCTTAAAGACCACTCCATTCAGACTTACTGCGGCGAGCGAAACCGCAGCTTACCTGAAATATCTAGGAGCACAACGTTTAAAATAGCGTTAAGGACCAGAAAGGGGGTGGTTCAAAGTGCTCCATGACGCTGAAGTCATTGTATAGTACCTTCCCATATACATACAAAAAATTGGCTTTAACGTAAATAGTTTCAAAAACCCAATATACTGCCTGCGGCGAGAGACCAAGCACTTCACCCTGTAAAAAAACGTTAGCGGAAGATCGCCCATTAAGAGAAGACGGCAATTCCGTAACTTAAAAAGAATAGGGCGCCCAAGGTTCGGCAAAAGAAATCGAAATTTTCTTGCAAAAGTGTACAGCGAACTTTTTTGGTTTGCTTGCAAGGTGGTACGGTCTAATGTACATATGTATGTATATGTAGTACAATTTTAATTACTGCCTTGTTAGATAAACATATGCATATAGTATGTACATATACATGCAGACATACATATGTATATTGAAAACTCAAGAGACTTGAAATCACTCCGTTCTCTGTATAGACAGTTTTATTGAATTTTGCTTTACTAATTAAATGAATTATTCTTGTCACCATTTTGGTGTCGCCAAGAGGTCTGTTTGAGTTTACCATTTTTTTGGCAATACTGCGATAATAAATGCGAAAGAATTATTCCGATCATACTGATGTTCTTACTTATAGGGCCAGTCTCTATATATATATTTTTTTTTTATTAGAAATGTATGCATGTATGGTACATAATTAATATAAAAGCAATATTTTTGCTTAAGAAGAGTTAAAAACCCAAGGGGTGGATAACTGTTTTTAAAAATACCCTGGTTAACTATATTAAGCTTGACTTTTAAAACAACTAGCAACAATTCAACTAACTAATATATGAAAAATTGTTTCAATTAACTCATTATAAATTTTTTTTTAACAGGTGGTAACCCTCTTGATGAGGAATTAAGAAATAAAGATGATTTTAACTTCTCTCGCTTTATACCCAGATAAAAATATTCCATTTAACACATTAATTAAATTGATTTTGAGTTTATAAAGAGGTGGCAACCCTCTTCCAAATATTTTCGAAAAAAAGGTCTACTAAAATCTCTCGAGTTTGACATCAAAATTAAATTATTTCTTTAAATTTTTATAAATATTTATAAATGGTTTATGAATTTCTAAACCGGTAGAAATCCTCTTGCACACTAATTTCCAAAAAAAGTTTTTGTTAACCTCTCTCGTTTGATGCCGATATTAATATATATGACTGAACTTGCATACGAGTATTATATAAATTTTTAACTTTCTTAACGGGTGGCAACCCTTTTCAAAAATATCTTCGGAACAAATCGTTTTTGAATTTAAATACCGCTTTTAAAGCAATAAGTTGTTTGCGGAAGTTATTAAAATTCAATAAAATTTCTAAGAAATAAAAATTTGAAATACTCGTGAATAAATATGTACCATTCCTGGAAAACGTTCAAATATTCTAACCTAACAACTTGTTATTCAGTAACAAGCGAACGTAATGTAACAACACAAATTTAAAATTTTGTGAGTTTATAATTTAAAATCTTGTGTTTAATAAAAAAAAAACGATTTGATAAGCTAAACATCGAGTTCATTTTATTCATTTATTTATTACAAACTACACTTAACGTGGACACATTATTGCTCTTCCTCCGTCGACAGGCAAATTTGAGCCCGTTATGAAGCTGGCGGTATCATTAGCTAAGAAAATAATAGCATCAGCCACTTCTTGAGTGGTACCCACGCGGCCCAAAGCGTGCGTCGTTTTATTGTGCTCCAAAAATTTGGCATAATCTTCCTTCGACATTCCCATACGTAAGACAAATTCAGTAACTATCACCGCAGGGTTGACTGCATTTACGCGCACATTATGTGGCGCCAAGTCGAGGGCAATGCATCTGGTAAACTGATCCAGCGCCGCCTTTGCAGTGCAATATACAGAGAAACCCGCGCCTGCACGCAGACCGGCGACACTTGAGACATTCACAATGTTACCTTGCGTTTTGATCAGATGTGGTGCGGCGAATTTGGTCAAAAGGAAAACCGAACGCAAATTGGTATTGAAAATCGTATCGAATTGATCGACGTCAATGTCTAAAATATGGCCACCTGCACCTATGCCAGCATTATTCACCAGCACATCCAATTTACCGAATTTCGCAACTGTTTCTTTTATAATACGCTCCGCATCGACCGTCACGTCGGCAGTGATAAGCAATAATTCCACTTTGTTGTTGATTGCTTTGCAGGCCTTTTCGGTAGCTTTCAAGTTAGCTTCATTTCGGCCGACGAGCACTACCCTAGAGCCATGCTTAGCGAAGGCTTCTGCTGTGGTGGCGCCAATCCCAGAGCTAGCTCCAGTCACAATTACAACTTTCCCGGCTAGAGACATTTGATGAACTATTCTACTTGACTGCGAAAAATGAAATGAAATAATTTTAACGAATGAACGCTACTATTTATACATACGTACATATGTATGTATGTGTGTTTAGTAATTGAACTAATCAATATGCACACATACCTCTGTACATACATATGTATGAATATGTGCTACTTGGTTCCCGGTAGGGAAACGCAGTAGTACCGAGCTGGTTCTGTTCTAGAAAATTTATAACCATGACTAGTTCGAATTAATTCTCTTTTGAACGCTCGCAACTAGCGAAGTTAACACTGCTAAGTTGCCTCCACGAAACAACAAAATCGATTTATCTGTCATACTTTGAGATCCGACTGTAAATGCCGAAGATATGAGGAAAAATGTCAAGAGATACGTAACCCTACACTCGGCAAGACTAAATTTTTTTTTCGAAAGTGCCTTGCAAAAACACTTTAGACTCAGGAGTGTACGGTAATCTTTATATTTTCGGCACGGTCTAATATACAGTCGTATATAGTGAAAAGTAAAATAAAGACGTTCATGTCCGGACCACTTTTTATTGGTTCCCAAAACACTTTTTTCGGAGCAATTGCAGCTAATAATTCTATTTTTAGAATATTTAACTTTTAGGTGTGCTCGTCCTTAAGTTATTTGTTTTCGTTATTTTTTGGCCTCTATAACAATTATATTCAACAATTTATATTGAGTTAGTTGGTTCGAATCCTACTGAATGAAGTCTGATGAGGAAATGTGGTGATTTCCGAAATAGCTATCACTTCTACCATTTTGTCAAATTATTGTTGCTTTTCCACAATAAAATTTTCATTTAAAACGGCCTCGAGCTCAATATAAATTGTTGAATATATTTAAAGAATTATACATTTTTTACAACAACATGTCGAAATTTTTTCTTGCCAAAAATAGGGACATTTTGCGTCCCGGCAAGTATTGTACCGGCACCGGGACATAACTCTTAAATCCGGGAGAGTCCTGCGGAAAGCGGGACGCTTGGCAAGCGTGCTGCATACGATGCTATGATTTTAAGAGGAAGAGAGTGTTCAGCACATTTTTGTTGCGTTCTCGTGTCCGGACGCGAGCAGGGAATTCGCTTAAAGTACCACACTTCGATGCTTTCGGACTGGTGAGGATCTAGTTACTGTCGGACTGGTCAGTTTTTGGCGATAAATAGCTGGGTTGCTTTTAATTCAATCGATTTTTGATATGTTGAGCACTGATAGCGACTGCGTGTAGATACATATCTAATTACACTAGATTATAACCGCGGGTTTCACCACGCGCTTTTATACAAATATGAAAAATAATTTAATGATGTTAGATTTTATTTCTGTGCCCATTTCGTTATAGCTCGTTATTTTTTAAGCGAGTTAAGGTATTTGGCCGTTTAAAACTATGAAATTATAAAATCTCGTCTGCGCGCTAGGCATACGAAAGATATCAATCCCTCTAAGTTTACCTTAAAATGGTTCCAGGTATACGGCGCGTGAACGTGTAACCTGCTTGGAGTTGCCACGGCGGGTTCTAATATTTCCAACTCAAATTTAGTAACCTGGCCTTGATAAAATACCACTTCTCATTACTGTAGCAAATGCCTCAAGAGAGCTTTAGATTACAAGACCGAACCCGGCTCTCCCTTTTCCATTTAATGAAATTTATTGTGTCAGTTCGGCACTTATAAAATAAATCTCCATAACAAATTTAAAATACTTCTAGGGATTTTCTATCCCTCCAGAGATATGTATTAAGAAGTTTTTAGTATGTATGGGTGGCGACATGCCTCCTCTTTTAATAACTCACATTTTTTCCATTAGCAATTGATACATTTTGTATACACAACTCCATACCAAGTTCCAGTATTCTTCCACAAACACTTGAGGGATATGTGGCAAGAAAAAGTAAATTTGTACTGGAAGTGCTACGCCCCTTTTTCTTATAACCCTAATCTTCTTCCATGAATTTAGAATTGATTTTACATACCCCAGTACCAAGTCCCAGTACTCTACCATGAACACCTCTAGAGATAAGCAGTATAAAACAGTAAATTTGTACGGCAGGAACCATGTCCCCTTTTCGAATAACGCAAATTCTTCTCCATGAGTATGGAATTAATTTTGTATACACATCCCGGTGCCAAGTTCCAGTCCACGGCAATAAACA
>NW_016162291.1:22426-22684 GCF_001687245.7 Rhagoletis zephyria | reverse complement strand
ATACCAAGCTTGAGTGCTTTACCCAAAACATTTGAAGAGATATGCAATATGAAACTTTCAGTCAGTATGGGAGGTGCTACGCCTCTTTTCCAAACACGTCCATTTTTTCCGTGAATATGAACATGATTTCACAGAGTGTTGGCAAACTGTTAATCTGATTAACGATTAAACATTAACGATTAAAATGTTAATTGCGTTTGACGATTAACATTAATTAGTCCTAATCAACTGTACGATTAATGATAACATTTTTTTAAT
>NW_016162291.1:7476-22326 GCF_001687245.7 Rhagoletis zephyria | reverse complement strand
ATTTGTAACTGGAGATATGCCCTAAATAATGGAACTGCCTCTGAAAAAATTAAAAAAAATGGATATAAGATGTGGGCGTGGCAATTTACGGGAAAAAAATATTTCAGTTAAATTAGTATAGTATGAGAAATATATGAGCGAAGTTTCAGCTAGATACCTTGTTCCTACGACTTTATGCCAAAAAAAACGGAATTGGGACCATAGTGCATTGTAAAGAATCTTAGTTTAATTTAAATCATATTACTACAAGGATATTGAAGGATAAAAATTGCAAAGGGTATTTTAGTTTAATTATTTTTTTTTGATGGCCTTGGGAGAAAGCCCGCCGTTCTATTAAAAATTTAAAGATGCAAGTTTACTAGAAATGCGCTAAAATATCGTAAACGAATAGACTTTTTTGCATTTCCAAAGTTTTCATGCACGATTAATTCGAGCTATTAATTAAAACTTCAACTAAAAGTCGACACGGGTTATCGTTATCCTACGGCCATAAAACTTCAAGTGAATGTAAAAAAGTGTAATTTCTAAGCTGTTCTCATAAATATGGTTGAGTGAAAATTCATTTAACATGCATTACAATGCCTCATATAAAAAATCAGGGACTAACTAAATTGAATTCTGAAACATTCTACATACATACATACATATGTATACACTCTAAAAAAAAACTGTGTAGATTTCCTACCTAAAAGGTAGATTACTGATTTCCTACCTTATTATTCGCGAAATTACAAGCTCGATTCTTCAACGAATAGTTTTTGTTAAATTTCGGACTTTTTAGAGCGTAATATAGCTGCTGTGGTGTGCGTAAATTTACTACGAAAGTGTGTACAAGTTTCAAAATACACATCTGCTGTCTGATTTCCCCTGTAGAATTATGTAAAGCCGCTAACAAAAAGGATTTTTACACACGAAAATGTGTAAATGAGAAAAGTACTTATCCATCGTGTAAATTTACCAAAAAATTTAAAAAATAAACAAAAATATACTCAATTTAAAGTCGCATTTTTAAACAGATTTTTTAGAGTGTATGCTATTTAGGATAAAAAGCACAAATATTGAGGGTATGCATATACAAATTTTCAAGCAAGTTGTTTTCCATATTTTCCTGGGACAGTCTAATACATACATACCAAATTATTCATACATCCCCAAAGAAAATGGCTATGTGACGCATACTATAAGTATGTATGCATGCTTACGTAAATATCCAGATCCATAGAAAATCGAGATTTTACGTGTTTATTTGACCAAAAGAGCTGGTATTGGACGGCATGGTTTTTACATAATTTCCATTTTCATTTACCAACAGTCAACAAAAAGGCTCCAAAAACCGGAAACCGGAATTTGAAAACTGAAAGCAAAAACCAAATGCCGTTATCCACACCTTCGGCAACGCAAATTTAGATTTGTGAATATTTTTAGGAAGTGGTGTGGAAGCAAGGAAGTGCGTCTAATGTGTCTCCCCAACGGAAACTAACTGTGTTTGTTTATGGGTCAATGTTGCGCTATAATCAACTCCACCATATTTTCATCTGTTCATGGCTGCCAATTGGTAGATTCGAACTGTTTGGCTGTTCAGTCAACGGCTTCCTCGCCTTTGCTTTATTGATTGTTTTTTATTTGACTTAAAATGTCAGCAAATTTATGCAAGTTTCCGCTAATTTGCACTCGTAATGCTTGGCTGCAGTGGCAATTTAAAGTTAGTTGTTATTTTAACGATGTCAACAATGATTTTCTTTTATTGGATTTTGTTGTTTTCTGACGCCTCGTTATGGCTATGAATGTTGATATTTTAACTGCTCCTTACTTTGTTTCCTTGCTTGTTTACGAGTACTTTCTGCTGAAATTTGCCATGACTTCTAACGACTTTGGCTCCAACAATTATCGCATTACCGCGTTTGGCAGTAATTCCGAAGTAACCATTTTTTTATTATTGTTTGGCAAAAAATTGAGTAAGCAATGCGGTAATGGTTTGTTTACTTACTTATCAGGATATTTACAAGTAACCGGAGAAGATTTAACTGTTGAAGCAGAATTACAGAATTTAAAAGTCGTAAATATAAAAACACAGTTTCAAAGCTATTTAGATAACTTTGACAGAAATTCTATATATATACATCGTAGACAGGCACGACGACAACCTTCAATGAAGATGCATCTTCCACGGTCTTCAGATTTGAGAACGAAAATTGAAAAGTCCACGGAGAACAAAGAAGTGGCGGTAGCTTCGTTCCTGGGAGCAGAGGGCGATTTTGATTACCTAGTTGACGGAAGAGTCCGGCGCAAAGGCATTGACTTCACCACAATCCGCTAAATTTCAGACAGGAAAGAGTAAAAAAACGGGAAGTCGTTCACTCGTGGCTAAAGAACTCTGATTTCTAAAAATAAACAAAAGTAAGAAAGGTGACCACTTTCGGACCACCTGCTGTTTTTGCGGGTTTCGATACTTGATTACGATTCTCGAACATTCAAACAACTAATACTTCTCTTGCGTCAGTACTCATAGTAAAAGACCAGCAAAGCTGAAAATAGACCAATTATTGGTCATTTTCCTTCGTATGTTTCCCCGGCTTAGAGAGTGGTACCAAACTCCCAGATTTCCAAAAAAAAACAGGCATGACGAGACCTTGGTGAGTGAACTCACTAATCTCTGGAGCTACTGAATGGACATTCATGAAGCTTTAACTGGTATCTAGACAGTGACCTTGGACATAACATAGGGTATACAAAAATGGGATCCGACAAGCGGCGTGACATTTTTAATCAGCTAATACTTCGAAAGCGTGAGACACATGACTTTGAAATTCGGTATAAAGGTATATCCAAGGTAGGCGCTTATAATAAGGTATCTATCTATAAACAAGTTTGTACAAGGGGCGTGGCACATCCCATAACTTTGAAATTTTCAATAAGCAATAACTCTATTCATGTACGATTTGGCGTATGAGTAACATTATTTCGTCCTTATTGCACATTTTTATTTGACCATTTACGACTTGTTTATTTATTCATCGATTTTCATCGTTCTTAGCTTAATTTTATCGCAACAGAACAGGCTTTAAATAAATATTAAAAAAATATAAAAGATTTGTAATTAATTTAATTTATATCTTTCGAAAATGACCTGATCTGGGAAAATATATACAGATCTGTAATTTCCGACCCAAAAGTAAGTCTACATGTTTCGGAGTTTTTCTTTCTTCTACCCAGCGCCGCATGACTCTGCGAGTAGAATGAGACCAGGGAAACGGATTTTATGCAAATTGCCTTTTTTTCTGCTAAAGAGATAGAGTATATTCGATTAAGAATGTTCACGATTTAGCTTTCCCTGATTCCATAGATACACATTTGATGTTGCCTTTTTTAAGATTTTGCAAAAAAATCAAGTTGATAATAAAGAAAATCGTTGGATAAATAAAGAAGTAATAAGTGGTCATATGAAAATGCGTAAAGATTTTTTGTATGAAAAATGAGCAGGAAAGAATGTTACTCATACGCAACGGACACCTGAAAATATCTCGAGGACTTATCCGCTACTTATAAATTAGCTTGATTTACGGAATCAGCGAGCAATTCTATATATAGGAATTGGATAGTGGCGTCCGTTGAACATTTTTCCTGTTAACCAGTGTTATTTTTCAGGTTTTGTCTTTTTTAGTGCCTTCTTTTACTATTTCTAGTGCCTTCTCCTGCCTCTTTTGCTATTTTATTTTGCCTTTTTTAGAGGGTTTTAGGTCCAAAAAATCCGTTCCCTGCATATGACTTTTCCTATAGTCGAGTGAGAAGACTCCACTTCCTGCCTTGTTGTTGAGGTTTGAACCATCCGTATAGAAGTGAAGTGATCCGTTTTCTTCAGGGCGTGTGCCGCAACTCATTAATTGCCATAACCTCCCGAACCTTGACTATGCCAACTAAAAAGTTTATAAAAACTAAAAAAAAAAATCAAATTAATATTAACGTATTATATATAGGTATAGTCAAATAAATTAAGAAATATTGTTGCAAGCTTACATAAATGTTCTTGCTGACAGTCAGTTTGTGACAGTCTATTAAAACTTCCAGCTAATAAGGGTGTTTGTACAAATGTATGTTTGTATGCGTGTTTTCAACTGACGGCCACAAGATGAATAACAAAAATTTGGGGAAGCAACTTGTTGTTTGTATGTAAATACATTGAATATGTACATAATTTTAATTGACAAATGCATATAGGTATATACGAGCGTTCAAAAAGTTGGCTATTAGATTAAAATTGGTCTTTTAATTGAGATTTATTACCTTTGGTTTCCTTGAATTTGTCTCTCTGCTAATGGGTAATATGTTTTTTTTACTAAACTACAGCTGTTTTGTTCCAGAGAGGAAATAAATCATACACTTGCTGATGCAGTGTGAATGTTAGCAATTTATTATGTGTTTTGAAATTTCTCAGTAAATTTTTTTATATATTTTTTTTTTCACATTGCCTAATTTAAAGTTCAAAGCACTAATGTGGGGACCTCAAGACCTTAGCATGATATATATGCTTGTATATTAGAGTGGCCATACGGTTGTATGAAAAATTTTATAGGCGTGTGTTCACGAGATTTCGCACAGCAAAATATGAGCTTGAGCTTGCGGATAAAAATAAGCATGCAATTTTTAAGAATGCAGTTTGATAATTCTGATTGATTCCGGGTTGACCATATCGAGCCCTAACCGCTTTTACTCCCTTTTTGGTATAGATTTTTTGACTTATTTCTTTCAAGACTTTTACGTTGGTGACATGAGATTTTTCCCTGAGAAATTTTGCTAGCAAGAAGAATAATTTTCTAAAACATATCAATCCTCTAACGAACTACGAATTTTGCCTTTGAGAGGTTTTTAGAAGTAAGGGTCAAAACGACCCTTTCAGGCGGGAGCCCATGGGTTAAAATCTTCTAAGAAAATATTTTTCATGAGCACGGAGCTTTGACCATTTTCCATTTCAATACAAATGACAAATGCAACAGACCGTAGGCGTAGTCCGATTGTAATGACTGTTTTTTCGCCCGTCAACAGTCTTATTATCACTTCTTTGTCTAAAATTCCACTCTTTAAATCGTTAAAATTCATACATATATAAGTATGTATTTCACCAATTTTTTGAAAAGCGATTGAAGAGAAGAGCTTCTGATATCGATGCCTTTTCGAAATTTAGCCGGCAATTCGCGAACATGACAAGAGCATGGAAAAAAGGTGAATCGCGACCCAGTGTCAATAATAATGAAACAATTTCATAAATTTTTAATTTTTTGTGGAGTATCCTGCCCTTCGTTTATCGAAGTTTCTGGGACAGTACCAATGAAAGCCAAATGGTTCAGGAATCTATGCTGAAGTTATTTACTTACACCAGAGCTGTAGTGTTGCCGTTTGGAATAGATTCCGAAAGTTGTGATAATTAAATATAGTTGGATAGAAAGAAACTTGTATATACATACATACATATATATTTTTTCATTATCTGAAAATTCAGAAAATTGGGCTCAGTTTTGTCATTTTTTTGCATCATCGCATCTCATTCTCAAAAATTTCATAGTTATTTTCATTCCCAAACTTACATTTTTCTGTGGAAAAATTTGTGATTTCCAAAAATCAATTCACTGTGTATATGTACAATATATTTTTTAATATTAACTATTTTTTATAGGTCCCCAAAAAACCCCAAATAAAAAACGCAAACAATTGGATGTTATTATATAAATACATGGATAAATAAATATTTTTTTGATTTTGAAACAAAGAAAAATAGGGGATATTTTTACGAAATAGAACAATCCTAGGAATTAGAATTCGGACTTTACTCCTTTTTTTACATGCATTTTTGGACCACCCTTATGCTCGCCCCTGGTAAATGTAGCTAATTTATACAGAACATAGCCTTTAAATACAGTGCTGTCCTTTATGAAACTGCATGTGTGGTCACCGTAATTACATATAAAAACTAAACACTTGTACATATTTACAATAGGTTTATGTATTTTTAATGCCATTGAGCAAACATCCAACAATTTTGCTATATGCGTCCGGCATATAAATTAAGCTGCTTACATGTGAGTATTTTTAGCATAATACTTTAAGATATATTCAACCAGTTCTTCGCGTTAATCCGCTGACATCTGACAAAGGCATGCAAGTCTTGATATTCTTAAGAAGTTCACAAAGACAACATCAAATGGAATATTGGTCAACAAAGTCCTTGCCATTCGTACCCTAATTTACTGATACATATTTTTGTGCTACTTACTTTTGTTGCTATTGTTGCTGTACGCCCTAACGACATCGCTTTTTGGCATCACTTGTTTTTTTTGCCATAAAATTGCACGCCAATGACAAGTACAAGTGTAACTGTCAACGATGCGTCGGTTCCGACAAATTTATGACCCCCGGAGTTGACCGTTTGCAATACGCGGACAGGTTGCGTGATTGTGTGTGGCAGAGCTGGTTAGTAGCGAATCAGTGTTTATTATAAGGATTTTTGTATAGTAAATACATGTATAGCATCTATATATGTATGTATATAGAACTTGTTATAACGAACCAAGGGGGAAATATTCCTATACCTTTCTTCATATTTATCTACTAGAGTTTTTTTGCTTTTGATGAATCCGATTTAAATTTGAAATCTTATTTGGGAACCTAAACGTTAAAGTGGTAAAACTTTTGTGACTATAGAAGCTAAATTAAAGTTAGCAGTTTTGCTGTAGCAAGCCAGCATTGTGACGCTTTATCAAACGCTTTGCCAAAATAATTGATTCGCTGCCATTTGTTTAACTCCTTTCTATCAACTTGCCAATAATAAGCCATCAGCAGACAACCAAACAAAACAAACACAAATTTATAGATAAATTAATTATACAAATGTGTAGTAAAATGGATCACCTTTTTACTGAAATAAAAATAATATATGAAATTTTCTTAAAAGTAAAAGGTCATAGTGAGTTTATAATAAAAAAAAGGCAACATATTTTTACAAACACTAAGAAAGAATTACCAAATTTACTTAAAATTATTTCCTACTACTATACTACTACTGTACTATATTTTTTTCTATTCTTTTGAAAAAGTACTATAAATATCTCAGAAAATGTTGGCAACCCTACTTAAAACCCAAATAGTTTTTGTATGGTGCTTTTGATTTGGTTCCATATTAACCACAGAGTCTGTTAACTTTGCTCGCGCCATGCGGCTTTACAGACCTTGGTTTAATATGTTTTCAAAACGAATATCTAATTAAAAATCGGCTGCATTTTACAGGTCGGAAAACGGTTAAGAATATCTAGATTTTTTAATTTTTCACAGTTTTTGACTAACACATCCCCAAAATCTGAACGATGTGTCTAGGTTGCATGTATATGTTAAATAGAGGCAAGATTTACGTAGGTTGGCATTGAAAAAAAAAATGACTAAAAACGTTACTATTTATTTGCAAAAGCTATCTGAATTTAAGTAATTTTCTCGAGGTCCTTCCAGATGAATTCTTTTATCTTGAAACAGAAAGTTATATAAAATAAGAAAAAAATGCCATTATTATAGCAGAAGGACCACCCTTTCAAACACGGTTCAGGTACGACAATTTTGAAAAAAAAAATTAAACAAGTAGTTTTTAAGCAAAAAATACAAATGACTTCAATGCTCATATACAAACATAGGAGTACCGTTAATATCTTCATGGTTAAATGGTCGGAACTAAACCAAGCTAGTATTGGACCACCTATCCGACAAAAAAAAATATATCAAAAAACGGTTTAAACGGTCAAAAGTTATTCAGTACATACATTAAAAAATATATATTCCGATGAATTGATAATATTTTCTAATTTTTTGTAGTCGGTTACAAAAATTACGCCTTGCTAGTTATGTGTATTAAAGTATGCATGCGTATTTGCTTGTTGGAGTAGGCGGCCCTTTAACAGGTAGCAGGTAGGAAGATACATAAAAACGTTATTTGCCTTTGTTAAAGCCGCAGTGGTGGTTTTTATAAAGATTTTACAAAATATTGTTAAAAATAAATATTCCATTTTGCAGTACATATTCTGTACGTAATATTTTAACATATAATTTTCATAAAAATAAATCTATAAGATAATTTTTTCGGGGTATTGGCCTACCAAGTTTTTGATTTTTCATTGAGTTAAAAGCTATATCGAGCCCTAACCGCCAAAATAACGTAAGCGACATTTTTTTCAAAATTTTCTTTTTGATGCAGAAATGTATCTAGATGCTCTAGGAATATTTCTGCATCAAAAAGAAAATTTTGAACAAAATGTCGCTTACGTTATTTTGGCGGTTAGGGCTCGATATCTTTATTGTTTTATTTAAATTTTTGGTACTTCATTTGGTCAAAGTTTTTTTTTCCAGTTAAAGAATTATCGTTTCTGGGTATCACCAGCAGAATTCAAATTATAATTATATTTATAGTACTTACATATGCATGCATGTGTGTATATATGTAAGTAGACAAATATACAAAATACATACATATGTACATGTGTATATAAAGATATTTGCAAATTGTGGAAAAGTAGCACTCACCGATATTCTTCCAAAAATAAATTGTATGCATTCGCAGCATCGTTCCCACTTTGCATTGCCGTATTTTCACAAGCAATACATGTGTTTATGTAAGTACATATATACGTATAATTATAAAAATATATGCATGTTCAAAATATTTCAACAAATTATTGTCTTCACTTCACACCATGCACGCATTCCTCGCACGCAAAAAATTAAGTAAATTTGTAAATACTTATTTATTTATTTTTATTGTATATGTATGTAGTATTAGGCTGGGTCGCCTTTAAAAAATGCATTAAAATTGAATTCGATTCGTCAAGTCATATAATCATCACATTAGTCTGTAAGATTGAGAGTTTTTCCTGATTTAGTTTATTAAGAGAACACGCCAGGACTGTTCCGGTGAAACTTTGCATGTTCAAAAATCGAACTGGGGACTCTTGACATTGTAAAACCGGTCTAAATTATTTGGTGTTTTTTCTGCTAAGTAATAATTTGAAGGATCTTACAAGTCGACTTCAAATAGCGAAAGAAAGCAAACGTAGGCGGACAGATTTATAAAAGAATATATGTATATAGCTGTGGCCCCAAATTATATCCCCATGAACAAAATATGGCCAACCTGTTCCGACAAGTAAACAAAATTACTGTTTGTTTTT
The DNA here is from genome assembly GCF_001687245.7 of Rhagoletis zephyria. Lineage (NCBI taxonomy): Eukaryota > Metazoa > Arthropoda > Insecta > Diptera > Tephritidae > Rhagoletis > Rhagoletis zephyria. The sequence goes on along the minus strand of NW_016162291.1, from coordinate 13,129 downwards.
GATAATTTTGCTAAAAATAAATATTTCAATCGACTTACTTTCAAATGATTCATGATGAGTATAAGCACAAAAGTAAATTATGAAAACGTAGTTTAAAATTGTATTACAGCAATCCCCGGTTAATTGATATCCCCGCTTATTTGAGTTACCTTATCGGTAAAGAAATATTGCATAAAAAATCCATGTAAATTTTCCCACATTGTTGAACCCGGTTAATTGGTTTCCCCGTATAATTGGTTAAAAGCATGTGGCATTGAAAAGAGATATATGAACCTTTAATTTTCACCGGTTAATTGTTCCTTACGTTTATTTTCTTTTTTATAACAACTATCTCTAAAAATGTGTGGACAAGTATAGATANTAGCTGCAAACTTACTGATACCAGAAGATAGCGCAGCCGTATACGAAAACACATAAACACATGCAAAAATAAATTCATTTTATTTTTTTTTTGTCTGACAAAAATCCTCTCGCGAAGCATGACATACCGTGCTGGCGATAGGGCTAAGCTGCTCTGAATTTACCTGGCGAAGTTTTACACAGCCGAAAGTTTTGAAATTTCAGCAAAGTGATTTGCGTGTTTTTTGAATTTTTTTAAATTTGAGTAAATATTTAAATTTATTTGAGATAACTTTACAGAAAATGGTATTAAAAAACTGACGAAAACCCGAAATGAATGCAAATCTCGACGAACATTGTTGCTGTTTGGTAATTAAATATTAAAAGTGAGAAAATTTTCTCATCACAATATAAAGAACAAGAGGGTATATTTGCAATTTAAATTGAGGAAGAGCTTCACAGAAATTTTTTTGTTGCCTCTACTACACAATAAAAAATTTTTGTTTAAATTTGCGCATATTAAGATAGGTAACCAGTTTCCTCTCTTAACGAATGCTAATTTACACACTCTGTTAATTAAATTAAACACGGCTTGTTTACTTTTGCTTATCATATGTGTGGCGTAGAGCAAATTTCAAATTTGTTTTTTTTTTCTAAACATTTATTGTTCACAATTTCACAGTTAACACATAAAATGTTTAAAGTTTCCTCTAAAAAATTTTTGTTTAAATTTACGCACCCGTTTCCTCTCCTAATGTGTGCAAAACTAAACACTGTCTGTTTACTTTTACATAACAAATTTGTCACGTAGAGAAAAATTACACACAATGTGTTTAAAATTGATTAAATATGAGCACTTAATATTTATTAATCGTAAAAAACATACTTTCAAAGTGTTTGTAATTTTAAACATTTCATGTTTATATTTATGTGTATATTTTAAACAACTCATGTTCAAAATCAAACCTTGAACATCTTGTGCGTATATTTGCACAGACTCTGGTTGAAAAATAAACACTTTTCAGTAGTAGTTTTACATGCACTTTTTAGAGTGTAATTTAATATGTCTTAAGAAATTAATAGGCCGGAAATAAAATAAAAAAAAAATACTCAAAAAAATCATATGTTAAAAAATGATTTCTTTGGCAAAAGTTTAATCGAATTTTTGTTCTGATTTTCGTTAGTGCTTATATTAAAACTTCTATCGCTGAATGCTTCTCATGCCCCGCCTGCTAATAAAGATCACTTGTCTTTGTAGCTTAATGCTGAATTTTATGAATTTGCGAGTAGTAAGCAAGATGAGAAATTTGCTGTCAATTTCCCCTTCTGTGAATTTTTTAGGCTGATCAGCATCATACTTTAAATCAAATGAAAGGTGTTGCTTTCTGGGTTGCATATTAATGACTGCTATTCTGCCTGTATGTATGTATGTATGTACATATATGTATGAACTTATATTGCTCTTCCATTTTTAAAGCATCACTTTTGAAATGTGTTTACAATCAATATTTTTTTGACAGCCAAAATTAATCACTCGTGCCGATTTCTATAGAAAGTTCCTATTTTCGTTAAAAATTGACCCGAATTTATCACTCATTCACAAAATTTTTCACCGAGTAAACATTTTCGTTGAAAGAGTTTTAAAGACATGCCCGTACTGCAGACTTTCGCAAACTGCTTTCGCGAAAATGTTGTTCTTAAATAATGTACGCAAATGGATCAGTCTAACAAATTAGTTTACATTTTTACTAAAACAATAATCAAAAAATAAAACAAATTTTCAATTACATACTATTATTTATTACCACTTGTTTTATTTAAATAAACAACCTAGAACATTTTAAATCAACACAAAAATTTAACAAAAACTCGAAGCAATTTTTCATGCTCATTTTCATTGTTTTCCTTGCTGTTGTTGTATTTATTTTAAAGTGGCTAGTAAAAATTTAAATGCTGCAAATATAAATGTTTTATGTGTTTGTTGTGCGAAGCCAAAGAGAAAATAAATACACAAAAAAAAAAGAAAATACACAATTGTGGGCTAAGTGAAAATGATTATTGCCGAAGCTAATAAAAATGCTATAAATGAAATGTGGTGAAAAATTCAGGCAATCCGTCTCGATCACTTGGCGTTCAACAAGTGAAGGTAACTACTACTAAGTGGGTAGGCGTTTTTTTTCCATGGCAGCTACTATTTTCAGTATTCGTTAAGGTGCGAGGTGTGTGAATATTTTATAAGTTCATGCGTGTTAAAATAAAATTTAAAAAAATTTTCATACAAATAAAAAAAAAATTATTACATATGTGTAAAATATTTTTACATTCACTTTTCCAATTTAATTTGGACGTCTTCAATTTCTTTCTTTTTTCACATTTTCGCTTTACAATCCTTTAAATTTAGTTCGAATATTTTTTAGTGGCTCTTCAACTCACCAATCCACCCACTCCGCAATAGATTGACAACGATACCAATAGGCCAATGTGATTTAGTGCCGATTTCCATTTACTGGACTTCCAACAGCCTTTAAAACAGCCACGACTCTTCTCCTCCGGTTGGGCGCGGACATCTAAATGTTTTAGTTTTTCCAATAGTTCGGTATTGGCCTCATCGGCTGAATCAAAACCAGCCATTATTTTTTATTTTTTATTTTTTTGTTGGCCGATCAATATTTTAATTTAAAAGCGCATTTTACACATAGTTATTATGGAAAACACTACACACACTATTGCCTTCAAGTATTGTTGCGCCATTTGGGAATTATTTTAATTTGATTTCTTTTGATCGATATTGCTTCGCATGTATTGTATGTTGCAAACACTTTGCTATACACTTAAAGGAGTCGCCGTAATTTGTTGCGTTGTCCTTTTCGCCTGGAATTGACTGCTTGCTGCGACACATAATTGTAACACTTTCACTATAATTTTAAAACCGATATATTTTTAACGCATTTGTTTAAGTGCAGCATGTGTGTGTATGTATGTGCATTAGGGCTACGATGAATTCTAAGCAAAAATTGCGAGCAAACTATGTCCCAAGAATGACGTTTGACCCTCCAAATTTTCAAAATTTTCATTTTTGGTATATAGTTTATTTACCATTTTTGCTTAGAATCGAACGTAGAATTCGAATATGCGATAAAATTTTTTTCGAAATCAACTTACTCCGCCCTAATGTGCATAGTTACATTGTATCAAAAGTTTTCGATATATTTGGTTGACAGGGTCATACGTTAGGTCGTATTGGTAACATTTATAGTAATCAAAACTCCTTTAAAAAAACACTTTTTTTTTTTTTAAACTGGTAAGTTTACAGTAAGTTGTTAAATTTTGAAGTATCAAATTTCATTCGATTCGAGCCACTGCTTCATTTTTGCCCATCATTTGTATGGAGATGGAGCACTGTGCGTCAGCGCCACTTAGCTAATTAATTTTTTGCTCTTCTAATTTAGCCAAAATACTCGTATGTTCCGAATATTACCCACATCTATGTAAAATATTATGCGTGTAGCGCCTCTAAGTGGAACCACTGTTTTCTTCTAATTTGAGAAAGAAAAGTTCTGAAAATTTGCCTAACAGTTATAAGTTGAGAAATATTTTTTATTTCGTCGATAAGAGTTATAACCCAACGTTTACTTTTCATGTTGCCTGATAACTGTTATGCAGGAGAAACGTGTTTTCCGTCGCCAATAAGAGTTATTTCCCAACACTTATTTTTACGTTGTCTGATAACAGTTATTTCACTCCTACTCTTTTATTTTCATCATCTTTATATTCTTCCCCATCTCCGTTTTTGTCAATATTCCTATCTTAACACGTTTATCAGACGACGTAAAAAATAAACGAGGAATAATAACTGTTATCAAGCAACGTAAAAAATAAACGTGGAATAATAACTGTTATCAAGCAACGTAAAAAAAGAAACGTCGGGCAATAACTGTTATCAAACAACGTAAAAAAGAAACGTTGGGCAATAACTGTGATCAAACAACGCAAAAAATATACCTTGGGTCATAACTCTTATCGGCGAAATAAAAAATATTTTTCATCTAATAACTGTTATGAAATAACGTTTTCGTTCAGTTTCAGATTTTGGCCAACGTTTTCAATTTTNATAAGTTCCACACATCATTTACGCGGACACTACATTAAAAACTCAATTCACAAAACTTTCGCAATCCCAAATATTCAGACAGCACGCATTCTCACACCGCACGATTATCCAACGTATTTCCACTCTACCACACGCTTCGATGTCACAGTCGCAACTGAAAAGAAAATTCGCTAGAAAATCTCAATTCGCTTGGTTGGGAAATCAAAAGTCCAATGCTGTCCCGCGACAGCACCACCAACAGCATTTTGCTACAAATACACACATTCACCCATCCACTGATTTTTCGTTCGCAATATCTTCATACACAATGATGACGTTGCGTGGGAAAATCGTGCATTTCCTCCTTTTCCTATGCTTAGTGCTTTCATTTTCATTTTGCTTTACAGTTTTCCCGCACGTAAACACAACTTGCTGTAAGTTGTAGCATCTGTGTTGCGTGCTGATGTTGCAAGCACGTGCTGCATTTGTGGTTCATATTGCAGCGAACATGTTGGCAGTGCGAACGTCTGTGGTGTAATTCAGGGGTCGAGAAACTTTGTACGACAGTGGGCCACTTTCAAACAAAACAAAAGTTGTTCTTCTTTCTATTATTTACCCGGATACCTACCACCTCACCATATTCAAGGCCAGTTTTCCAATGCCAGTTTAAACTTAGATAACGTAATAGACTGATAGCGGGCTACGTAGGGGAAAGGGGTCAATCAGTAAAGTAGAAACATTAAAATTTACAGGTTCGGTTGTTACCGATATAGCGAGAGGCAGGCCGAACGAACTCTCACTGATGGGGGGTTAAACATGTAGGTATTTTTTTTTCGAAAAATTAGTGATGAGGTAAAGTTCTGAAAATTTGCAATGTAATCGAAGATTACATAAGAATGTAGGGAAACAATTGTCAGAAGTCTAGGCGGAAGTAAAAGTAAAAGAGTCGTCAGAAGGCCCTTATGTTGCACAAAATTTCGCAACAATTATGTCACTAGGTAAACTTCTGACAATTTATATATTTATTTTATGTTTAATATTTTTTTTTATAAAAGCCCGCCTAGCCATACAACAAACATCATATGAATCCCCGCCTATCTCAAGGTCGTTAATCATACGTACCTCAGCGTTATCATAATTGAATTTCGCACTGTTGTGAAATGAGTGCATACATACATACATATATAGATGTGAATGTACACTAGACTGGGTCGGTCCCCATAC
>NW_016162291.1:0-5626 GCF_001687245.7 Rhagoletis zephyria | reverse complement strand
CATCTTTCTCTTTGACACCATGTCTGAAATCCCACGTGATCTGTCAAATACTAATGCATGAAAATCCTAACCTCAAAAAAATCACCCGTTATATATTTTTATGTTTGAAGAATTATGTATTTCTTTATCTGCTGAGTAAGTAAAATTTTATTTTTATCTGTTTTTTGTATTATATCTACTATATTACTTATTACTATACATTCCAAAAGAATGGTGCTTTCTATTGAAATTTAAACTCAGCGTGGACACATTGCATGTTTTCCTCCATCGAGTGGTATAGTTGCGCCTGTTACAAAGCTAGCGGTATCACCTGCAAGGAAAATTATAGCATCAGCCACTTCTTTCGTAGTGCCTATGCGACCCAGTGCATGTGTCTGTTTGCCACGTTCCAAATATTGGGCATATTGCTCATCCGACATTCCCAAACGTTTATGAAACTGTGTCACTATGGTACCCGGACTCACAACGTTAACACGCACGCTATGTGGTGCCAAGTCGAGGGCAATGCATCTGCTAAACTGTTCAAGCGCTGCCTTCGAAGTGCAATAGACGGATGCATTTGCAAATGCACGCAAACCGGCTATACTGGATACATTCACAATGTTACCCTGCGTTTTAATCAGATGCGGGGCAGCGAATTTAGTCAAAAGGAAAACCGAACGTAAATTCGTATTTAAAAGCGAATCAAATTGATCGACACCAATGCTCAAAATGTCACCCAATCCACCAATGCCAGCATTATTCACCAACACATCGAGTTGTCCGAATTTCGCAATCGTTTCGTTTATAATACGCTCCGCATCTACCGTTACATCGGCAGCGATAGTTAATATTTTCGTTTTATGATTGATTGCTTTACAGGCTGCTTCTGTTGCCTTCAAATTGGCTTCATTCCGTCCGACGATCGCCACTTTGGCGCCTTGCTTGGCGAAGGCTACTGCTGTCGTCACGCCGATACCCGAACTTGCGCCTGTCACGATTACAACTTTCTCAGCTAGAGACATTTCGAACTAACTACTATTCTATTTGACCGTGAATAATGAAATAAAATACTGATAACGAATGAGCTTGCTTATATATTTACGTGTGTACATTAGGGTGCATCACTCTCCACAAAAAAAAAAAATAAAAATAATAAAATAAAATAAGAAAAAATCGATACTGTCTTTCCGTCGCAAATATAAAATTTATTATATTTTAAGAGTTCTGTCAAAATATTTCAGAAAAATATTAACATTTACGTGAGCTGGACCTATTGAAAATACCTCCAAAAATAATATATAAATAAAATTAGTTAAAAAAAATTGTAATAAAAAATCACCTCAGTTAATAAAAGGGTTTAAGCTTAAAAAAGCCTGCATAAACATGTTTAAACATTTGAGCAGTGGAATCAAAATAATGAGATCTTTGTAGGTATTTTCAAATCGGACTAGCGCAGGTAATTTTAAATATTTTCCGAAATATGTTGGCGGAAGTGCTAACATATAATAGATTTTATAATTCCTGTTGAAAAATCGCAACTTTTTTGTTGTGATGCACCCTAATGTTTAGTTATCAGTAAATCAAAGAGAGTACGGCGTGCCTATCGCTTAACGCCGATCCTGAATGGAGAAGCTTTACCATAGCAGAAATACACTCGGAAATTTGTCATTGGCTGCCGAGGTCGACTTATAAACCAATTAAAAAATATATACTAGTTTCAAGTGGCAACTATATCTTTTTTTGTTTTCCGACCTTTTCGTTGTGATATAGCATTAATTATTTCTATACTTGTTAAAATTAATTTGTAGTCTATTCCGGCTGCTAATTTTTTGTATGTTTACTTACACTACTGTTGTAAATATATGGACGAAATTTCTAAATAAATCGACCACAGCCATTTTTGGTTTTTTTTTCTTGATTTATGTCCTCAGAGGTTACATACAAAAAGTTTTAAGCGTGCGGCCACCGCTTCTAACTTTTTTCTAAAAAAATTTATGCGGCTGAATCACTGTGCGGCGGCCGTATTTGCCATTAATAATGGCTTATATCTATGTTTGCTCAGAGAGCGATTTATGAATTGTAGGTTTGTTTACCGGTTTTTGGCCTGAAAGTGTTTTAATGATATCAGCACAACGTATGTCAACCTTGAAGCGACGCGGAATTTACGTATTCTAAGTGAATAGGTTTTGAGAGTGTATTCGTATGAATTATAAAAAACTTTTGATAAAGTCGCTATCGGGGAAGTTAAAATTTTGCAAGCTAGGAGAATTTGATAGCGCAAAAGTGATGGTTAAATTGGAAGCNCTATGAATTGTAGGTTTGTTTACCGGTTTTTGGCCTGAAAGTGTTTTAATGATATCAGCACAACGTATGTCAGTCAACCTTGAAGCGACGCGGAATTTATGTATTCTATATGAATAGGTTTTGAGAGTGTATTCGTATGAATTATAAAAACTTTTGATAAATCGCTATCGGGGAAGTTAAAATTTTGCAAGCTAGGAGAATTTGATAGCGCAAAAGTGATAGTGAAAAGTGAAAGTGAAAGTGTTTTAATGATATCAGCACAACGTATGTCAACCTTGAAGCGACGCGGAATTTATGTATTCTATGTGAATAGGTTTTGAGAGTGTATTCGTATGAATTATAAAAACGTTTGATAAATCGCTATCGGGGAAGTTAAAATTATGCAAGCTAGGAGAATTTGATAGCGCAAAAGTGATGGTTAAATTGGAAGCGAAGTCAGCATTGCCAGGTGGACATTTTTTAACGTCATTGTCAGACTCTCCTGTTTTTGACTATATAAATTTTGATTTAAAACCCTTTTTCCGAACATTTTTTTATTATATTTTTATTATCAACACTCAAAAAATGTTTTAAAAAATTTAGGACATTTTCAGTTTTTTTCTGGCGATTTGATGAATCCTAGTTTTTCTGAAATCTCGATTGTTTGTAGAAAAGTAATTTCACAGTTTTTCCCGGATTGCGATTTTAAGCGTTTTTTTTTTTTTTAATTAATTTTGAAGATGTTGGTAAAATATTTGTACCACCGAAAGACCCTTCTAGGTGTTTTGGCGTCCGAGGAATCTGAATTTGCAACTTATTTTTGCCTAAAATGGCCGCTGAGTGCGCTATGATGCAAAAAACGTGGAAGGGTTATGAAGGAAAAGTGCAAACAATGTTTCGCAACATTGNCACCGAAAGACCCTTCTAGGTGTTTTGGCGTCCGAGAAATCTGAATTTGCAATTTATTTTTGCCTAAAATGGCCGCTGAGTGCGCTATGATGCAAAGAACGTGGAAGGGTTATGAAGGAAAAGTGCAAACAATGTTTCGCAACATTGTTTCTAAACAAAGTTTCTTCATGTTTGTTTGTAGCAAAACGCAAAAGCGCCCCAGCCGCCGTTTTTTGTGAAAATTATCTGCAGATTCGGATTCTTCGTGATTCACCAAATAAAAAAAATTCAGGGCTGGGTATAAGGGGCTATTAAATACTTTTCCCTTTCTAGTTCAGGAATCCCTAATTGTTTTCTTGCACGGTCGCTCTTTGTCTACCTATCGTATGCAGGAACAATTGGGTTGGTTGACTATCAAAAGTTTTCGAGTTCATGATTTTTTTTTTGGATTTGTGCTGTACATATAACTAGTGAATTGAATAACTAGTTGCCATGTGGCGTTTGTGTGAGAAAATCTGTGAGGTCAACGTTATGGAAGCACAGTTTTTAGATTTTACATGACGATATATCTATATACCTTATCATCGAACCGCTATTCTATTCACATGATTTCGTGTGACTTTTTTAAATTTCTCTTAAATTGCTATCACAGGGTAGTACATCTTTTGAGTCGATTGAGACTATGAAACGAAATTCATGGTATATCCCTTTAAACATTCATATGTATACGGCTATATTTTAAGAAAAAATACAAAAATTTTAAATCCATTTCTGTCAGTTTTCGTATGAAATTAGGCTGTGTGGAAAATTTTAGCCAAATCGAAGGCCATCACGTGAAAAATCACCAATATCACCGACAATTTAGAGTCTACGAAGCTTCTCACAGTTAATGGACGTGCTTTTGATCACTCTTCGAAAAATGATAAAATTCATACAAACATACAGTATTTCACAACGATATTGTGAAATTATATATCAGTACATTTGATAATTAATTAAAGTGCTCCAAAAAAAAAAAAANATATTTCACAACGATATTGTGAAATTATATATCAGTACATTTGATAACACTGGTCTACAAATTTCAACTTTTTTTCTGCGAATAAGACGGGACCTGGTGTTTCTGAACGGATTTTTCGTGCTGAACACGAATCCGGGGTCAAAAACGTCCCATCACGTCACGTTTTCGAGAAAAAAGGGGTTGAAACCCCTAAAAACAGCGTTTTTGGCCATTTTCGAAAAATTATAGAGCTGAACCCTGACGTGGTACAAATTTTGCATATATCAGAAATTAAAGGCTAAACCGTGCCCTTTCGAATGAGCCCTATGCCGAATTGATCGCGTGCACCCTTAAAGCAGGGGGTGTATTTGTGTTTAGGGGTGCAGGAAAAATTGATCACAGAAAGAATTTAATCTTAAACGATCATAGAAAATTAATAATGCCAAGGTTTTAACTATATTAAAAGTCGCTGATTACGAATCTGCAGTTAGATTTTAAAAATTTAAGATGACGGGTCGAATATGGTGGATATAAAAATTGGACTCCTAGACACAAATACACCCCCTGATCTAAGGGTGCATGCGATTAATTCGGCATAGGGCTCATTCGAAAGGGCACGATTTAGCCTTTAATTTCTGACATATACAAAGTTTGTAGCACGTCAGGGTTCAGCTCTACAATTTTTCAAAAATGGCCAAAAACGCTGTTTTTAGGGGTTTCAACCCCTTTTTTCTCGAAAACGTGACGTGATGGGAAGTTTTGGACCCCAGATTCGTGTTCAGCACGAAAAATCCGTTCGGAAACACCAGGTCCCGTCTTATTCGCAAAACCCTTGTAGACCAGTGTAATTAATTAAAGTACTCAAAAAAAAAAAACAAGTGAAGTATATAAATAAAAAGAAACCACTTCAAATAAATAAACCCAACCAAATAGACATAAACAAAATACTTACAATATTATTTGTTGTGATAAACAAATAAAAAGTAGTGGTGAGTGAGAGAATGTTGGAGTGTAAAAGATGCCGAAAAGGGATCAGAGAAGAGTCGAGGGCACGTTGTGATAGTGTGTGTGGGAGAGGGTGCCACAAAACAATTGCAAGTTGATAGAATACTTTCAAGCCGAAAGGCTAAAAGGGCATTAAAGAAAACCCGCTAAAAACGGCCAAATAAAGTTTAAAGTTATAAAGTTTTATGTATTTCTTCCGACTACCCTTATATGGGAGTTAGGCGTAGTTTTTGTCCGATTTTGGCCAATTTTCAAAACCATCCGTTATTAACCCAAAGGACATGCACGTGGCAAGTTTCGTTAGGATACCTCAATTTTTACTCGAGTTGTCGTGTGCACAGATGGACGGTTTATATGTACATACAAAAACTAGCCGATCTTGTACATGAATATGTACACATACGCAATTGGAGAAAGCAGGTGGCAACCATATTCAAAAATATAAAGCCTTATGCACAACTATTGGCC
>NW_016162290.1:42122-44174 GCF_001687245.7 Rhagoletis zephyria | reverse complement strand
CACTTGCCTAACTACCAGCTACACTAACAAAATATTTAAGTCATGCCTGATTAGGTGTGAAAGAAAACAGAAACTAAAGAGAGAAGAGAAGAAGAAGAAAAACCAGTCCAGTCAGGTGGAGTCTCCCACCCACTTCGGCGTACAACTTTCGCGAATCCTTGGGCATCACTCTGACTCCTCACCCGTAGTAAGGCCCCCTAAGCCTGACTTCACATGACCCCCCCACCGACGAGCTAGGCCAGGGCACGCTAGCATGCCACTTCGCCCAACATCGATCATACGGTTACATAACATATGTTCCTAATTTTAAAGCACAGTTTGCCTCAAAAAGTAAATTAGTGCAAAACAAGTAACTCTTTAAACATAAAGTTAAGTATTTTTCATTTACGAAATTGTATTTAAATTTATTCAGTTACAGTATTTAAAGAAAAGACTCTATACTATACTTCTTAGAACCAGCTCAAAACTAACCCCATTTCTTCTAGCCCGGAGGTGATCTTTTTTAAACTATCTAGGAGCTGTTGTTATATGAACTGTCTCAAAACCATCTAAGCCAGAGTCAGCTCAGAAGAAGTTCAAAAGTTCTGCAGAGGGCGACAATTTTCACTTCGTAGGACATCACCATGTTAAAAAAGACAGTTGAAAGCACTGAGTTGGGATAGATGAAGAACCAGTACCGTCCCTTTTCAGGCTAGCTCAGCGCAAGTTCTGAACCAGTTTGATTTGCTGCAGGGATACCACTGTTCTGATTGGGTTAGATATTAATAAAACGAAAGTGCACACCTGAAAAAATTAGAAGCTAAGTCCAAAAAATAAAGTTTTGAAAGTAGTCACTTCAGGTACATCTACATCAGCGGAGAATAATCGCTTTAGTATTCTCGCTGATATGAAAAATGATTCTAACCAACAGGTAGTTAAAATATACAAGCCTCCACCTATTTATCTACGAGAACAAAGTTCTAATGCCCTGGTAGATACGCTCCTGAAAGTAGTAGGGAAAAATAATTTTCATGTAGTTCTTATTAAAAAGGCTAATATACACGAAGTGAAAATTCAGGCTCAAAACGAAGATAATTTTCGTAAAATTACCAATGAGTTTGATAAGTGTAAAAAATCTTATTACACCTATCAACGAAAAAGTAGTCGAGGATTAGGAGTTGTCATAAAAGGCATGGAGTCCAGCGTGAACTCACAAGAGACAGAAAATGCTCTTACGGAAGAAGGTTTTAAGGTGCGCAATGTTTCATCTTCTACACCGTAAAATCTCCGTAGAAGAACCCCACAAGCGTAGAGGGCCTGTTCAATGTCATAACTGCCAGGAATTTGGTCACACAAGTCGGTGCTGCACCTTACCTGGTGTTATCTGTGGGGAGTTACATACTTCCAAAGAATGTGTGAAACCAAAAATGCTCCCTAAATCCAAAAGGTGCAGTAACTGCGGTGGAAATCACACTGCTAATTATAGAGGTTGTCCAGTTTATATCTCAATGAAAGAGAGCCAGTGTCTGCGCCAATTACTGTTAATAATTTTACTTCTTATGCACAAATGCTGAAAAATACTCCTCCGACACAACCTCTTCTTAGTCAGAATAGTAGTAAGTGGCCGCTGTGGTGTAGTGTTAAGCAGTGCTCGCTTCCACTCCGCAGCGCCTGGGTTTATGCCCTGGCCAAAGCAACATCGCAAACAAAAATTTAGAAAAAAGGTTTTTTCTTAACAGCGGTCGCACCTCGGCAGGCAATGGCAAACCTCCGAGTGTATTTCTGCCATGAAAAACAGCTTATCATTAAAATACAATCGCCGTTCGGAGTCGGCGTAAAACTGTAGGTCCCTCCTCGTTGTGAGACAACATCAATGCGTCCGCCACAAATTGGAGGAGAAGCTCGGCCAAGCACTAACATATGTGTAACCGCCAATCTATTATTATTGATGTGTATACATCTTTGGTTTCGGTAGGGGTAAAATTTGCGAAGCTGTAACGCATATCCCAGCACAAAATTTCGAAGGGCTTAGCATGTGTATTTCAGCATAAAATTTTTATTTTCATTAGAAGC
>NW_016162290.1:21272-32437 GCF_001687245.7 Rhagoletis zephyria | reverse complement strand
ATTTTTCGTTAAGCGACCGGAACTCAAACTCAAACATAGCGAGCGAGCGAATCGACGACGGCATGGCATCCTATGACACCCACAATGCACAAAATACTAATTCCTTATTAACAATAGGACAATTATCGGGGAGGCTCAAGAGGCCCACAACAAACACTACCGAGAAAATTATTCCCGGAAGTTTTCTCGTGAAGTATGTAACCGTGACATATATAACCGGCTGTTGATGAGCTCGGACTCGTTTTTAAGCAGTATTTCGGTTCATGACCAAAAAAAGAAAAAATATCAAATCGTTTTCCCCAGACACAATAAAGCTGCTGTTACCCTCTAAATCCGTTGTCAAAGATGTGACAAAGGAATAGTTTGAGGCCAGCGAAGATTCTGAAAGCGAAAACTAATTAACCAATGATAGTGTACACACATTTTATAAATAAAGGTAGTCAATATATTTAAATAGTAAATTATTGGCTAATATATATATTTTATTAATATAACCTATCTGTAATACAAATTATTTAAATTTTACATTTGATAAACAATTTTGAGTCGATAGAGGCATATTTTTTGCCACATAAAACTTGAAAATCTACCTATATGCGGTGTTTCCAAGATATTTTAACGCCCTTGAGTCACAAGTATATATGTACAAGTATATTTTATCAATCATACCGATAATGTCATGTATTAAAAGAATTAAAAATGAATAAAATTAAGTGAAATTAATATTTAATTTCTAACCTACCCTACATTTGTATGTGTGTAACTGAATCGCCTTTATATATAAAAATATTATCCTAATTTTCGAGCTTGACTCCCTAATCTGTTATTAGAAAAAGAGATTAGCCATGCAAAATTATAAATAAAAATATCTCAGATTAAACCGATAACTTTTTGGTGTCCAACCCAGTTTTATCGATTATACTTGCGAAGAAGAGGAGGAATGTCAAATGTTAAAGTAAACAAAAATATACGCTAGTAAGGAAAATAGGTTTGTAAAGGTATTTTTAATAAAATATTCAGTTAAAATATATTTAAATGGCCTAATATGTGTTGCAAAAAAAAAGTGACCACGGTGGCACAGAGAAGAAGTCTAACGTTTCCTCGAGTTGTGTGAATAACAAGCACAACCAATTTGACAGCTAACGAGCTTTGATTGAGATTATATTTATATGTAAACGTACTTTTATGCTTTGCCGTTCGCATATGTATACACATCAAATTTCATGAGTACCTAGTACTCACGTCTTTTTTTATTATTAGTAGTAACTTAGAAGCTACTATAAATAACTTTATGCAGGAGCAAATGATGGCAATGCAGAGCATGGTACTATATTTGATTAAAAATCAAAATCTATTACTTCAAGCCATTTTAGCTAAACCATGAATAATCTAAAAATTTGTTTTTGGAATGCGAACGGGTTATTCCAGCATAAAAACGAACTAGAAATTTTCCTAGAGCGCTTTCATATAGACGTTTTGCTTGTATCTGAACCCCACCTTACGCAATTTAATAATTTTCAAATTAGTGGGTACAAATTCTATGAGTATCACAAGGGAAAGCCCGATGTGGAACAGCCATTCTCATTCGTAACAGAATAAACCACTATGAATTAGAACCGCAAAGTGATGAGTTCATTAACAATAGTAGATCTAGGGTCTAGATTGATTACACCAAAGGGTAGAAATCAATATAAAGTAATACAGAACAGAGGATTTGACGTACTGTCTACTGGTCAGCCAACGTATTGTCCTTCTGACTCCCAAAAAATACCCGATCTTATTGAATTTTGGTGGTATTTCGCGACACCAAGTTAATACAGAAGCATTATTTGATCTCTCTTCAGATCATTCTCCCTCAATGTTTCTTAACTATAAAGAAAAACAAAAAAATCTTACAAATAAGCACACAAACTAGTTAAAATACAATAAAGAAAAAAAAAACTTTTTAATATACAACGCTTTTATAAATGGACTAAAAGTAGAAAATAATATTTCTCAGTCCCACAGAATTTGTTTTGATAACTTCTTATTTTGAAATTTTACCAAAAGTCATTATAAACAATTAATGACATTGAAAACGAAAAACGTGGAGCACATGCAGTACAAAGCATTCGATTTCACTGACAATAGTCAAACTACATAACATTATACAGCGAAAGTATAAATTTGAGATCGATTTTAAGCGGTCGTTATTCATATGCCCACATACATATTAAAGAAATGGCGTGTCGTCCATTTCCGCTGTGACGTATATAAATAGTGCGTATATTTAGGCGCAATATTTAACTTATTCTGGCGGGGCGACATCTAGAGTCTTCTAATTGTATCTCCTTGATATGATGCCTACAACGAGGTTGATATCTAGACTAGGTTGATATCTAGAATTTTCCATAAGTAGCTTTGCTACATTTATAGTAGGTGTATTCTTTTGCATCCGAGCTACAAAAGAACACTCGCTTAAATGACGAAATACACGCAAAGCAACAACATAAACTCGGCTATTTATCCGAGCTCAGCCAGGTCGGTTAAAAAATACTCGACCTGAAGGCTAGTGTTGTTAAGTGAAAAAACTGCTCTATTGTGAATTGTTAATGGGAAAGTGGAGGGAAATTTTTGCTTCCTTTTATACGTCACTTATATTTTAAAAGAGTATATATATTACGCAAATACCTCGCATAATTACTCATTTAAATTGGTTTTTGTATCTAAATCCCGTTAAACTAATCACATTTCCTTGCCAGCTACCAACAGGGTTGCTTAAGTAGCTAAAAGGAAATTTTACCCGAGTTGAGGGTTCTTTTGTCGCCCGCTTACAAAAAAATTCAGCTAGTATAAATGGTGGTCAGGACATACAACATTCAAAGTGGTCTGAACATACAACATTGCAAGTTGATAAAAGCGTTGTAATAAAATAATATATCTCAGTCCCATAGAATTTGTTTTGATAACTTTTGATTTTGAAATTTTAGCAAAAGTCATTATAAACAATTTATGAGATTGAAAATGAAAAGCGTGGGGCGCATGTAATAGGCCTGATTTGAAATTGAAGAGTGATATATGTATGTATGTGTGTATATTAATAACGACCGCTTAAAATCGATCTAAAATTTGTACTTTCGCTGTAGAAATTTTAGGTCTATGATATGTATGTNTCTTAGATTTAACTGACAATATTCAAACTACATACATATCATAGACCTAAAATTTCTACAGCGAAAGTACAAATTTTAGATCGATTTTAAGCGGTCGTTATTAATATACACACATACATACATATATCACTCTTCAATTTCAAATCAGGCCTATTACATGCGCCCCACGCTTTTCATTTTCAATCTCATAAATTGTTTATAATGACTTTTGCTAAAATTTCAAAATCAAAAGTTATCAAAACAAGTTCTATGGGACTGAGAAATATTATTTTCTAATTTTAGTCCATTTATAAAAGTGTGGTACATTAAAAAGTTTTTTTAATTTATTATATACTTTTTAGTCTTCTCTGTATAAAATTTTGCGTTAGATACTAAAATAATTCAACTTGCAGTGAAAAGAGAACAGAAGACTATGCAAGCAAAATGTTGTTTGCTCACATTTAGTATACTACTACTAAATAGTTCATTTTGGCCGACCGGGGCGTTTGTTCGCGAGTTTGAGTATAAACCTAATAAAAGTAATAATAACGTAGCTAAAATTTCTAATCTTAATTCGGGTTCAAAAAACTAACTCGCAAGTCTAATTTAAGTATTTACTATCAAAACGTTAGAGGTTTGAATACCAAATTAACTGACTTATATTTAAAAGGTTTCGACTGCAATTATAATATTATTTCCTTGACCAAAACATGGCTCAAACCTCATATTTTTAATTCCGAAATTCTTCCAAATGAATATCAAATATACAGGAGCGACCGCGAGGGCAGAATCGGCGGTGGTGTTCTTTTTGCGGTGCATTCATCGATGCCATCCGAGGAAGTTAGTCTTCTTGTCATTGAATATACCGAATTTAAATGTATACATAAGTGTACAGGCTGGAAAGACTTATATTTATTTAGCTCTTTGCTACATCCCTCCTAATTCTGCCGTATCAGTATATATGCAGCTATTTACTTGAGACCGTAAATGCAATGCTTACGGCATCCGATTCTATGATTGTTTTGGGCGATTTAAATCTGCACACATTTCATGGAACATCATTGACACCGATGTTGTACCAGTTTCATCTAGAGATAGTTACAATGTATTTCTGGAGGAAATGGCTGAACTTTGCCTCAAACAAATAAATATATGTCCAAATAAGTTTGGAAAGGTCTTGGATCTCGTTTACGTTGATGATGTTCCGAAGGCCTCTATTAATCGGTGTGATCCCCTAGTTTTGCCGGAAGATGCATACCATCCTGCTCTTGAGTTAAGCTACGAAATCATAAATGAAATACATAATAATAAGTCAAGTTCAAGTACTAGATATGTTTTTGCGAAAGCAAATTTCAGGAAAATTAACAAAGAACTTTCAAAGTTATCTTGGCCAATATATAGAGATGACGTGGAGCGTAGCGTTGAGCACTTTAATGATACTGTTTTCAATTTGTTTCGAAAGTATGTGCCAATACGTAATATTGTTCATGAAGAACCAATACAATTATGGTTCACTAAAGAGCTTAAAAAATTGAAAAATAAAAAGTCGCACTCTTTTAAACTGTATAAAAGAACGGGCTTACACAGTGATTACCTAAGGTACTCAGTTTTGCGGCATAGCTACTTTGCATTAAATAAGAAATGTTATAATTCATATTTATGTAAAATTAAGAAGAATTTAATTAACAATCCTAAATCATTTTATGGTTTCGTAAATTCAAAGCGTAAGGCACATGGTTTTCCGTCCGCTATGCATTATCGCAACACTGTATCTAGCGACAGCCAACTCATTGCCAACATGTTTGCTCGGTTCTTTAGGTCCAATTATTCTGTAGACTTTCCTATAAGTGGAGACTATCCGTACGAGATTTGTCCAATCAGCTCTGCTTATATTCCAGTAATATCTTCCGATGAAGTTTTACACTCTTTAAAAACCTTAAAAGCGTCATTTAGGCCTGGACCTGATCATATTCCGACCTGTTTTCTTAAAAACTGCGCTGAGAACATCTGCGAGCCTTTAACAACTCTATTCAATTTGTCACTTAAACATGGCGTTTTTCCGTCAGCCTGGAAGGAGTCTTTCATAATACCACTTCACAAAAACGGCAGCAGGTCGTCTATAGAAAACTATCGAGGCATAGCGAAACTCTCCGCTATCCCCAAATTNTTCACAAAAACGGCAGCAAGTCCTCTATAGAAAACTATCGAGGCATAGCAAAACTCTCCGCTATCCCCAAATTATTCGAAGCAATTATTGTTAACCAGCTGACATATTCTATATCTTCTTCAATTACACAATCTCAACACGGGTTTTCTAAAGGAAAATCTACTATGACTAATTTATTGGAGTTTACAACTCATGTCTCAAACGGTTTTAGAGAAAATGCTCATACCGACGTAATTTACACCGATTTCAGTAAAGCTTTTGACAAAGTATGTCACTCGTTACTCATCCGTAAACTCGACCTAATCGGCTTTCAGCCCAGTCTTCTTCAATGGATCTCATCTTACCTCTCTGATAGAACACAAAGAGTTATTGTTAATAATTGTTCTTCCAACATCAAAGTTTCTTCAGGGGTTCCTCAGGGAAGCCACCTTGGTCCGATTCTGTTGTTCCTGATATTCATTAATGATATTTCTTCTATAATAAAACATTCAAAAATTTTAATGTATGCCGATGATGTGAAACTTTTTAAAACATTGTCCTCTATCGAAGAAAGGTCTTTGTTACAAGCGGATCTGAACAACGTGGTTAGTTGGTGTAATACAAACTATATGCCACTAAACCTTCAAAAATGTAAAGTTATGTGTTTCTCTCGGAGGGCTGTTCAACCAGCTGTTTATTCAATATCAAATTATAATCTGGAGCAGGTATCCAATTTTGTCGATCTTCGATCTTGGTATCACAATGAACTCAATTTCAACCATCATATTAATGTCACAGTCAATAAAGCCAAAGGCGTTTTTGCATTTGTAAGGCGATGGTCAAAAGAGTTCAAAGATCCTTATGTTACAAAAGCTCTTTTTACCAGTTTAGTTAGACCTATACTAGAATACGGATCTATTGTTTGGAATCCCCGCTACCAAGTTCATTCAGAAAGGATTGAATCAATTCAAAAACAATTCTTGCTTTTTGCATTGCGTAATTTTAACTGGGATTCAGATTACAATCTCCCCCCTTACACAAGTCGTCTAAAGCTCATAAATTTGCCTACACTCGCAAGCAGTAGAGAAATGCTAGGTATAATATTTATCGTAAAATTAATGACAGGCGTGATTAATAGCCCGGCCCAAGGCATATTCAACAAGGTAGAAGTGACAATTCAGTCGAGCTCTCTCATACCTGACTGTAATGTCAAAAAACGTAAACAAAGAAATTAACCCTTTGTTATGCATGTACCATATTTGATAAAATTCAATATCTATGAAATGAAAGTTTTTGTAAATATGAAAATATTTAAAATCACATTAAAATCGGCTTCATTTTAGTTTTTGTATTTTCGTTTAATGTAAATGTGGAAATGCATATCTACTTACTCAAAATTACACATTTATTTATAACACCGTTTTGGCAATTTTCTTGTTTTTATTAGCCCAATGTTTTTGAGCATTTATTTTTTTATTCAAATACATAATTCTAGAGTATATTCGACATTAAAAAAAAAAATTTGATTCTTTCTTCTAAATTTACATCGGAACTTAACTTCAATAGTTCAGCTATTAAATTATTGCAATGCGCAATTTCTTTTCCATTAAATTTATTAAAAATTACTTCCAGTTTCTTTATGTCCACAAGGATTTCTGGTTTAGGTTTTATCATACCACCATTTGAAATTTGGTCTATCCATGTATATGAGTGGGAAATTTTGTCTTCATATTCAGTAATGCTTAAAGCTGATGCCAGATAAAACTTTGTAGCTTTGCGTGACATTTATAACTTTGCCAGCAAAGCGCCAGACGCAAAAGGTATGCCACAATGAACGCCAAGAAAACAATGTTGTACCGCTTTTTTACTCATCAAAGTTGCTGTGGATTTTAATTATTTTGATTTAAAATTATCAGCAATGTAATTAAGTTTTATGTTTCTGCATGAAAACCCGAATTTGGACGAAACAAAATAAATATTAAACCGGCTGATTGTCAAAGCGCGCAAAAAGATGGGAGTTGACCATCTTTTCGCTTCGCGCTGCCGCTTCAACGATTTATGTGGCATGCTTTGTGCATTTTCATACAATTCATCTTATCTGTCAAAGCGAATCTGTCACGTAAAGCGAAGCAAAAGTTTTATGTGACATCAGCTTAATTTTCGTATGATAAATCCAGCTATGTATGAAAAATAAAAACACGACGAACCAGAACGTCGAATTTATAACAGTAAATGGTGATCTAAAGCAGTAAATTTAGTGGAACGAATTTGTATCATGGTGTTCGCGGAGCATTTGCTTATATGTATATGTTAATGTACTCGTGGATCCGGTCGTGCTTGTTTATGGCAGACTTACTCAGTTTGAATCTGAGAATCAACAGTTAACTTCGTCCCAACAGACACCTCAGGAACGGCCGACATCAGATAACTCAAGCATTGGGGAATTGTATGGTAGAGGTACTGCATCTGGGAACAAACGCGTCCGCTTGGAAATACTCGGCTGTGATGGGCAACAAATAAAGTTACTGCAACTAAAATGGTGTTCGCACACACGCGAAGAGTCTCCTAATGGAACACCGCAGCTACTTGCCCACCGTTGTCGTTTCACTTGACAATTGGGAGGTTTAAAATAACGCACAAGTTTGTTGTCCTGGCTCTTGCCACACAGAGCGCACCGCTCGTAATTCCTTTTCATTTTATTTTGGTATGTATGTATTTAAAATCAGTCGCACAGCTCAAAATTGAAAATTGAAATAAAAAAATTAAAATTTTGAATTGTATAGGGTTAAGAGTTGACATTACAGTCGCAGTTCGCAAGAGAGAAATGTCGAAATCACTTCTACCTTGTTATGCCTTGGCCCGGCCCTCCTGGCTGAGGTAAATTTTAATGTTCCTTCTCGAGTGTCAAGATACTTTCGACCTCTATTTTTAAAGCCATGCAAAACTAACTTTGAACTAAACGAATCATTCCGTGGTTTATGTCAGGATTTTAACTGTCATTCCCGCACGTTTGACGTATCGGACTCGATTTTTACTATAAAGAAAACTATTATTTCCACTCTCAATAATTGAAATACTATCTTTAGCATATCCAATCAGCTGATGAATTTGATTCTGTAGCTGAATAGTTTTAGATCTCGACACTTAACAAACTCCTGTTTCCACTACTCGGCACCAAAAAACTAAAAAAAAAAAGGTTCCGTACGTCATGCGGACTGCGCCCCTGGTGTCGGTTGGGCGGGAATGGAGGGTAAAAAGCCGCTGGGATTAATTAATTAATAATATGCCTACATATGTACATACATACATATAGCAGCTATTAATTTCATTTAAAGAAATGGCGTGTCGTCCATTTCCGCTGTAGCGTATGTAGTGCATTTTTTAACTTCTTCTGGCGAGGCGACATCTATCTCTAGAATTTTTCTAATGATACCTACGACGAGGTTGATATCTAGACTAGGTTTCCCATAAATACCTTTGCTATATTTATAGTATAAAATGGTGGTCTGGACATACAACATTGAAAGTTGATAAAAGCGCTGTAAAAAATAAAAGAGTAAATTGCCACTAATTAAACTTGTAAGAAATAAGTAATTATTCGTTTGGTCAGTGAGCTGTGTCTGGATAAGACTTCTGGATTTGTTTTCTTACGTTTTCAATTTTATACTTTTGATTGTAAACAAAATTTCAACCAGCTATTCGTCTAGTTAACTGGCAAGTTTCTGCAAATTTTCTGTTCGCGTACTATTTTGGATTTTTTTCTCTTTTGAGAGAACAGATGACATTTCGCCGGAATTTTGCTATTGGACATTTTTTATTGGAGATTTTAAACGAACGTACCTATTGACTCACCAACATTCAACAGAACTGTTGCGAACGGCTTTAACTGACGTAAAATCATATTTTGAAAATTTGGCCAAAGGGATCTTTTGTATTTTCTTTATTATCTATCTTACGTACATTTGAATAATAATAAAATTAATGTTTTGCATTTCTAATAACAATTTTATTTAAAAAATATAATTTTTGTGTTTGTTTTTGTTTTTTGTGGCTCTTTATAGCATTTAGAATTTACATGTGGATCTTTTCGGTCTCGCCCACCCCTGGTATATAATTTTTTTTGTGCAAACTTATATTACAGATATTATAAGGGGTCAAAGGTCAGATGTTCGACAAATTAAAAACCTTATATAAAAAAAAATTTTTGAGCAATTTTTTTAAAAGTTGGTATCGTTGTAAAGGTGATTAAACCCCCTTTCCATTCGATATATATATTTTTATACTTCGTCTATAAGAAATTTAGAAAAAATACTTAAAAGGAAAAAATGCATTGTTTTTTATAAAAAAAAAAAATTATTTTAAACAAAAAATTACTAATGCGGAATACAGTTGAATACTTTATTTAAATAAAGCCGAAAATTACCTTTAATTCTGTATACATCTTGTTGTTTAGAAAATAAAAAAACTTGGTGTTTTTATATTTTTGTACATATGCCATAGACTTCTTTCACATATACAGTGAACCAAACAAAAACTGGACGCGATATTTTAGGAAGTTTTGCCTATTTTTCTTTAGTTTTTTAATGTTTATTATATTTGTATGAAAATATAGCTGATAAATTAACACACACCATCTAAATCCAAATTTGCGACTTCGTAAACAAATTATGAAAATTCTGCAAAGTTTGGCCAAAATTTCTAACTATTTAATCGTCATCTTTAGACAAAATTTTGGTATGCCGTTTTGTAGCCCATTAAATTTTGGTGTAAGAAAGTGCAATTTTGTAGTGTCCAGGACTTACCGTTGACTTTTGGTTTTTGTTTTGTTGGTGACGGATTAAGTCAGATTTAATATTTTTTTTTTTTGAAATGGGGTTACCTACAAAGTAGGTACCATATGGCCAAATGCTCAGTAATAGTTCAAGAGGAAGGGTAAAAGTATGTAGCTTGAATTTAAATAAGTACAAAAAACATTTTCCGCCCCATCTCTTTTCCGAGCATCTCTTTCACAGATATAATAATATTGTATTTCAGGGATTTAACTTAAGCATTCTAGTTTTAAGAAATATGTACATATATTTAAAGCACACTAATGCATCCGTTTGCATAGTTCATTGCCTTTTACATATAGGGTGTGTCAAGTAGTTGAGAACATTACCGACTTTTTGGCTACATAGAATTCATATATTTCTTAGAAAATGTATCGTATTTCATTGCAATTTTTAGAGTAGAGTGCGACTTATACAAAGTCTATATGTTTATTTGACAAAATCACTTTCAGCTACAATAACACTTTCAATGCTCCTCCAGAATCGATCGCATGCACGGCTCGAACTTTCCTTGTCCACTGGGCATTTTCGAGAATTAGGGGTATTATGGCATGACATGTTATTTTTTGCTCACAACTCCCTAAATCATTACAGCCGCTGGAAACTTTGTTCGTAATTCATGTGGAAGATCTGAAGAATTTGAACTCTGTCAGATTCTTGCAGTTCTCAGCGAGCTTTGTAAACGAAGAAAATTTGGAAGTTTCAAGATCGCTATAGATCAAAATAACACCAAAAAGTTATCGGTTTAATCTGAGACATTTTTAATTATAATTTTGCATGGCTAATCTCTTTTTCTAATAACAGATTAGGGAGTCAAGCTCGAAAATTAGGATAATATTTTTATATATAAAGGCGATTCAGTTACACACATACAAATGTGGGTTAGGTTAGAAATTAAACATTAATTTCACTTAATTTATTCATTTTGCTGATTTAATTTTTTTATTCATTTTCATTTTTAATTCTTTTAATACATGACATTATCGGTATGATTGATAAAATATACTTGTATATACTTGTGATTCAAGGGCGTTAAAATATCTTGGAAACACCGCATAT
>NW_016162290.1:10067-12123 GCF_001687245.7 Rhagoletis zephyria | reverse complement strand
GTAGTGTTTGTTGTGGGCCTCTTGAGCCTCCCCGATAATTGCCCTATTGTTAATAAGGAATTAGTATCTTGTGCATTGTGGGTGTCATAGGATGCCATGCCGTCGTCGATTCGCCACTTCTCGGTCGCTATGTTTGAGTTCCGGTCGCTTAACGAAAAATTTTGCAAGTGAAAACAACAACAAAGTTAGCTAGCACGGATAGACGATAGCAAGTTTGGTTGTACCTCATTGAGCTCGTTCGTTTCGCCACTTGCTAACTGATGGCGAATCGATGACGGCTAATAATCAATTGTAGCGCATTTCCTCTTACTATGCATATGCCTAAATGTATGCAACCATTTGGCAAGCGAACACAGGGTGCTTCTAANTAAGCCCTTCGAAATTTTGTGCTGGGATATGCGTTACAGCTTCGCAAATTTTACCCCTACCGAAACGAAAGATGTATACACATCAAAAAAAAACGTTTCCTTTCGGAGTACCACTGCTTGAGCAGACAATAGCCCAACTGGCGTTTGCTGGCTGCTAACCGAGGAACCCGTCAGCGACTCACTTTTCAAATGTGCAACCACAAAAACTAGCAAACTTTACTTCACTTCAAATTCATTAGTGGACGGCCTGCCAGGCTGTCACACTCCCCACTGGTACCGGCACACATTCACCGCTTCATACATGTCACTGCTTTAGCTCAATTGCCGGTCCGTCAACTTTAGTTTATGCCTTTTAGTTATATCCTTGCAACGCGTTGACGGACCGATGAAATGAATGCTGAAAAGTGAGAAGTTGTTGGATAGTGACTTGCAAAAAACTAGCGAATTTCCCATTTTTACTCTGTGTGGCCATTCTGTGGCCGACTCCGGAGTGAAAGTGAAAATAAATTAAAAAAAAAAACTTTTTAATGTACCACGCTTTTATAAATGGACTAAAATTAGAAAACAGTATATCTCAGTCCCATAGAATTTGTTTTGATAACTTTTGATTTTGAAATTTTAGCAAAAGTCATTATAAACAATTTATGAGATTGAAAACGAAAAACGTGGAGCGTATGCAATACAAAGCATTAGATCTCATTGACAATATTCAAACTACATACATATCATAGACCTAAAATTTCTACAGCCAAAGTACAAATTTGAGATCGATTTTAAGCGGTCGTTATTAATATACCCATATACATACATATGTATATCACTCTTCAATTTCAAATCAGGCCTACTACATGCGCCCCACGCTTTTCATTTTCAATATCATAAATTGTTTATAATGACTTGCTAAAATTTCAAAATCAAAAGTTATCAAGACAAGTTCTATGGGACTGAGACATATTATTTTCTAATTTTAGTCCATTTATAAAAGCGTGGTACATTAAAAAGTTTTTTATTTTTTTATTTTATACTTTTTAGTCTTCGTCTTCTTCTTTTTTGGCACTGTAACCGCCTAAGCGGTTTTGGCCGAGTTCTGCAAAGCACGCCAGTCGTTTCTCCTCTGTGCCAACTAAGGCCAATTGGAAACGGCAAGTGAAGCCAAGTCCTTCTCCACCTGATCTTTTCATCGCAGTTGGGGCCTCCCTCTTCCTCTGCTACCTCCAGCGGGTTCCGAGTTGAATACCTTCAGAGCTGGAGCGTCGGTGTCCATTCGAACGACATGGCCAAGCCAGCGGAGCCGCTGTATTTTAATTCGCTGCACTATGTCTATGTCGTTGTAAAGCTCATACAGCTCATCGTTCCATCGTCTGTGGTACTCGCCGTCGCCAACGCGTAAATGCCTGTAAATCTTCCGGAAAATCTTTCTCTCAAACACTCCAAGGGCCGCTTCATCAGATGTTTTCATTGTCCATGCTTCTGCGCCATTTACCAGCACGGGCATGATGAGTGACTTATAGAGCGTCGTTTTCGTACGTCGAGAGAGGACTTTACTCCTGAATTGCCTACTCAGTCCAAAGTAGCACTTGTTGGCAAGAGTGATTCTACGTTGGATTTCAATGCTGACATTATTATCGGTGTTAATGCTGGTTCCCAAGTAAACGAAATTCTCTACTTTCTCGAAATTGTAACTGTCA
>NW_016162290.1:212-2946 GCF_001687245.7 Rhagoletis zephyria | reverse complement strand
AGAACGCACGAATTACTTCGATTTTTCACTTGAAAGTACACAATACGTTTGCAATACATTTGCACTTGTTTATAAACAAAAAGTTTGTTTACGTATTGCCATAAACGTCAAAATCGGCAAAACCAAAGTAGCGGTTTCGGGAATGCGCCACCTTCAGTTCATTACATCATGCCGGTAACATCACCTTATTAAATTCGCCTTGGTTGTCATCTTCGCAAAAATTCGTTTGCATATACCGACGATATGTACACGAAAGCTAAGCGTCTTCGTACGATTCTCGTGTGTACTAGTGTTCGGACTAACGGAACTCTACTCAGGAGTAAATCACTCCAAAAATCGGAGTAAAAACAAAATTCATGTAGTAGATTTGCATTTTTATTTTCACTTTCGTTCGAATAAAATATTAACAATTATTTAATGAAAACTAAATAGGAAATTTCACTATGGGTATCTCTTTTAACTTAGAAATGTCCGACAACCACCTCTTGAAACTTTAACGGAGTTGTTTGAAATAGGAAATCACTTAAATATTTTCAATTAATGCGGAAACAAAAACGGGAACCAATGCGAAATTAATATGTTGGATACTTAGGTAGATATGAGTACTCTATATTATTTTAACAACTGAAGTAAAAATATTCTCCGCCAAGTTTTATACTCTTTCATAAAACATATGACGGAATTAATAAATAAATCTGTATCTGTTTTTACTGCGACCTTTTTGATTTTAATCAAATAATCCTTTTTAATGCCGGCTTGAGGTCAGGGTGTTAATGGAATTAAAACACATTCAAATTGGGAAATTAATAAATTTTTTAAGCGGATTTCTTTTTATATGTAAGTTTTTACTTATCTTTCAATTTTTGTTACTGAAAACCTTGGATTATCTGCCAAACAACGGCGCTAAGAGCGCCAGAACGTGTGTGAAAAAACGGAGTATGTTTGATGTCAAGCGGATTGGGGGAGTAGATTTTAATATTTTTCAAAAACCGGAGTAAGTCTCTCTGATCGGAGTGAAGTCCGAACGCTGGTAGAACCATCTAGAATTTATAAACACAACGTGTCCTGTGATGCCAAGTGAACGAAGAGGATTTTTTGTTCGAAAATATCGCAGTTTGGCTTACGTAGTTATAGTTTACAAGTCATGCAATTTTTATTCTTTAACTCGGTGACCTCGCGTGCAAGTACAAGTCCAAAAACCAAAAAATCACAATTATTTTTGGGAGTTAAGTACTACTTAGATGGCTACTGTACAAAATTATAACACATGCTGCAAATAAATGTCTGGTAATAGACAATTCCTTAACCAAGAAAAAAAATATGGATTAATTTATCGCAAAAAAAAAAACTTATTGCCAAAGTCAACTTGAGGGCAGTTTTAAAATTTATCGAAGATATCAATACATAATTATTTTCATCAAGTTAATTGAACGCATGGCTGTAAGTTTTCAATCCCAATCACCTCAAATGTACATGTACTCACAAATCTTAAATGTTTTAAAAATTAAAATACCAAGCAATAGAGTTTTAAAAAGCACTTAAAAAATCCCTTTTACCTAACTTGACATCACTGCCCNAAGTTTTATACTCTTTCATAAAACATATGACGGAATTAATAAATAAATCTGTATCTGTTTTTACTGCGACCTTTTTGATTTTAATCAAATAATCCTTTTTAATGCCGGCTTGAGGTCAGGGTGTTAATGGAATTAAAACACATTCAAATTGGGAAATTAATAAATTTTTTAAGCGGATTTCTTTTTATATGTAAGTTTTTACTTATCTTTCAATTTTTGTTACTGAAAACCTTGGATTATCTGCCAAACAACGGCGCTAAGAGCGCCAGAACGTGTGTGAAAAAACGGAGTATGTTTGATGTCAAGCGGATTGGGGGAGTAGATTTTAATATTTTTCAAAAACCGGAGTAAGTCTCTCTGATCGGAGTGAAGTCCGAACGCTGGTAGAACCATCTAGAATTTATAAACACAACGTGTCCTGTGATGCCAAGTGAACGAAGAGGATTTTTTGTTCGAAAATATCGCAGTTTGGCTTACGTAGTTATAGTTTACAAGTCATGCAATTTTTATTCTTTAACTCGGTGACCTCGCGTGCAAGTACAAGTCCAAAAACCAAAAAATCACAATTATTTTTGGGAGTTAAGTACTACTTAGATGGCTACTGTACAAAATTATAACACATGCTGCAAATAAATGTCTGGTAATAGACAATTCCTTAACCAAGAAAAAAAATATGGATTAATTTATCGCAAAAAAAAAAACTTATTGCCAAAGTCAACTTGAGGGCAGTTTTAAAATTTATCGAAGATATCAATACATAATTATTTTCATCAAGTTAATTGAACGCATGGCTGTAAGTTTTCAATCCCAATCACCTCAAATGTACATGTACTCACAAATCTTAAATGTTTTAAAAATTAAAATACCAAGCAATAGAGTTTTAAAAAGCACTTAAAAAATCCCTTTTACCTAACTTGACATCACTGCCCACAATGTATACATCAGAGGTCATTGTTGCCAGCTTCACCTATTTAGAATGCTGTAGAAATTGTAGAACGACCATTCTCTAGTGCTTTTATACACAAACATTTTTTTATACCCGAGCGCACTTGTGCACAAGGGTATTATAACTTTGTTCACATAACGGTTGTTTGTAACAGGCAAAACGAATCGAGATAGATATAGACAAATGTATACATAAATGATCAGAATGAAAA
>NW_016162290.1:0-172 GCF_001687245.7 Rhagoletis zephyria | reverse complement strand
CGTCCGTCCGTCCGTCTGTGCACACGATAACTCGAGTAAAAATTGAGATATCTTAACGAAACTTGGTACGTGGACTTCTTTTGGGCATAGGACGTAGGTATTGAAAATGGGCGAAATCGGACTATAACCACGCCTACCTCTCATATAACGGTAATTTTCAGAAATACGAAAA
>NW_016162289.1:15049-44183 GCF_001687245.7 Rhagoletis zephyria | reverse complement strand
TATATCCATACATACAAACATATGTCATATGTACGAATGGATGTAGTTACGGGAAGCATGCTTGCATCATTTATATATATATTGCTTGGTAGCGGCAGAGCTGAAATGCGCAATGAGTTCGTTCATACATACATACGTGCATTCAAACATACATATATACATATGTAGGTACTCGTACCCGTCATGCGTCGCTTTATTTCTTTTTTCCCCTTCCCTATACTACCTATATCATCCTTCTTACTCATGTAACGTTTTCAGTTTTAAAAATTTCACTCTCCATTTTTGCCATACCGCCGCCTAAGAAGTTTCACTTCAAAAATACATACAGTGGTCAAAAAATTATAACCAAACCACGTTTTGCCAAGTTTAAGTTAAAGTTTGTTGTTATTGAACTTTTGTTATATTTTTAAATAAAAATATAGTTCGTTCTTTAACAAAACCCGTGGAAATTCATGTTTCCAAACTTGAGCAGTCCACTTGCAAAGGCGCAATGTAAATTTTTTTAGATTTTTAGTTTTTGGTGAGTAACGTACCAGTATTTAAAGTAGTTTCATGTCCACTAACACTACAGTGCAAAACCTTTCTATTTTCTGAAAAAATAGCATCAAATGTTCACTACTATTGCAAAAGTCGCTATAATACTTATTTATACACTTTCAAAAGTCTCCATCTTCTGATGAACTTAGAAAACTGCAAGAAAACGTGGTAGTTTCGGTGCCTAGTGGAAGGCGTCGTAAAAAAGAAGCATTGTCCATGCCTCCGCGCTATACACCAGCACAAGCATGATGAGTGACTTACAGAGTGTAATCTTTTAACGACGAGAGAGGACTTTACTTCTCGATTGCCTACTCAGTCCAAAGTATCACTTGTTGGCAAGAGAGATTCTCCGTTGGATGTCAAACTTTTAACTGTCAACAGTGACGTGTGTGCCAAGACGCGTATGCTCTGACTGTATGTGCGATGACCGGAGATACTTCGTTTTGTCCTCGTTCACCACCAGACCCATTCGCTTTGGTTCTCTATCTAATCCCGAGAAGGAGAACAGACGTAGCCCTTGTTTTTACCGATAATATCGATGTCGTCGGCATACGCCAGCAGTTGTACGCTCTTGTAAAGTATTGTGCCTGAGCGGTTCAGTTCTGAGGCTTTTATTATCTTCTCCAATAGTACATTAAAGAAATCACACGAAAGGGAGTCTTGACTGAAACCTCGATTGGTATCAAACCGCTCGGAGAGGTCCTACCCAATTCTGACAGAGCTGATGGTATTGCTCAACGTCATTTCACACAGACGTATTAGTTTCGCCGGGATACCAAATTCAGACATCGCGGAATAAAGGCAACTTCTCTTCGTGCTGTTGAAAGCGGCTTTGAAATCAACAAATAGATGGTGTGTGTCGATCTTATTCTCGCGGGTCTTTTCCAAGATTTGGCGTATAGTGAATACCTGATCTATGGTGGAAGCTAAGCTACGCCTTTTTAATCATGATCTCAAAAAAAGAATATTTCAT
This sequence comes from Rhagoletis zephyria, assembly GCF_001687245.7. Classification (NCBI taxonomy): domain Eukaryota; kingdom Metazoa; phylum Arthropoda; class Insecta; order Diptera; family Tephritidae; genus Rhagoletis; species Rhagoletis zephyria. The sequence goes on along the minus strand of NW_016162289.1, from coordinate 42,673 downwards.
CATTTTCCATGGCTAGAAAAAAAAATTTGCACATGATTTAAAAGCAGATTTTGAAAAAAGATACATATACCGATTTGAAACTATTTAGGTGAACGTTTCCATACTACATAAAACCTTTTTATGTAACACAATTGAGGATGAATTTACAATATCCGAAATTTTCCTTTTTCAAAAAAGCGAAGAAGAGTTTTTGTTTTTGGAATTAAAAGAAGATAAGGCACTGGAACGGCAACATAGAGATTTGCCATTGCTTGAATTATCGGCAACAAGTACCAGATTTAAAATATCCGCTGTTGAAAACAGCTGCGTGCCGTATATTTTAAATTTTTGGTACAACGTATAACTGTGAGTCTTTGTACTCTACGATGAAATTCGAAAAGTCAAAATACCGTTCACAATTATTTGCATTCGCGTACCTAATATGTAATTATTTATGTTTAAAAAAAACTATCAGCTTTTTGTGTTCGTGTACGCAAAAAACTTGCAAAGTAGGGGAAATTGAGAGAGCAAAATGACATTTCATTTTAAGGGAAAGCTGCTGGTTTCTGCTGGAAAAATGTTTGCCGTCAGCAACTTGCCAACAAGAAAATATCTGATAAAAAACAGCTGATTGGAATTTACGCAAATCCCTAAATTGAATTTGGTGGTTTGGAAGTTAAAATAGTAAAATGTGACTAATTAAACTTGTAAGAAGATGTGCCCAAAATTTCTATCAGCTGTTAGTCTAACTTGCAAGTTTCTGCAAAATTTCTGTTCGCGTACTATTTTGGATATTTTTTCTTGTGAGAGAACAGATGACATTTCGCCGGAATTTTTCTTGTGGACATTTTTTACCGGAGGTTTTAAACGAATGTATCTATTGACTAACCAACATTTAACAGAACTGTTACGAACGGCTCTAACTGACGTAAAAACAGATTTTGAAAACTTGGATTTTGGAACTTTTGAATTTTCTTTAATATCTTATTTTACATTAAAATAATAATTAAATTAATGTTTTTCATTTCTTAAAATAATTTTATTTAAAAATAAAATTTTGGTTTTTGTTGTTTTCTTTCGGCTCTGTGTAGCATTTAGAATTTACATGTGGCTCTTTTCGGCCTCGGCATTGCCCACCCCTGTTATATACCATTTAATAGACCTATATATCCTCTCCGCAATTAACTTCCGAGTGACTTTCAGTCTAATTGGCTTTGAATTCAAATTGGCAGGGGTTGAAATTCACTCGGAAGGGAATTGTAGAACCTGCCAGAATATCGTCTTTTTGTACTAATTTGATGCTTTAGAGCAAAGTTATAGTCAAATTACTGCTGATTTGCTGCTGCTGCGCTGTCTTTGTGCTTTCACAAATAGCTCTCGAAATTTCATAGCAAAGCACCAGCCAAAGCATTTTTTTTTATGTATTGCTGTTGCTTCGCTTTCGAAATCATACATGCTGAAGTCAAAGCACAGCAAAAGCAAATTAAATAAAAATATTACAGCATTTTCAAACCCTGTTTAAAATTTAATATAAATAAAATTATTATTTTTAAACAAATGAAAGTTTAAAAAATTTCTCCGCCTGTCAGAAAAGTTATAATACCAGCATATCACGCCGAAAGTATTCAAGCAGTCACTCCGCAAAAAACATGTGAACGGATAACAGTAGTTTATTCACAATCATAACGCCACGTCTCCACCTTCTACAGATTCTGTTAAAAAAGCTGTGTTGAGACAGAAATGTCAGGTGGAGATCGCAAATTTCCACTGTCAAATCATTTCTGTCTTGCCGAGTTTTTACCATCGTCTTAAGCCGTCATTTCCCTGCAGGAAATTGCGCTAGTTCAGAACTAGCTCATTAAGAGGCGGTACTGGTTCTCGATCTATCCCAATGCAATGCTTTCAACTGTCTCTTTTTACATGGCGATGTCCTACGAAGTGGAAATTGTCACCTCTGCAGAACTTTGGAACTAGTTCTGAGCTGGTTCCATTTTCGACAGTTCTGGGCCAATAAGTTTTTTTATGAGAAAACATTTTTAAACCAAATTACTCGATATTTTTTCTTTTCTGAACTTTTTCGTTTTGGACAGATCTGCGACAATAGGTTTTTTTATGAAAAAAATTTTGATTATCAGATTTTTTGATATTTTTTAATTTTTTCTGTTGTTTTACAGATTGCATTTTATTAATTTTTTTTATTCCTTTAATTTTATTTACATTAAATTTGATCATTTTCTCTTAAATTTTTAAGCGGAACTCAACTATTTAAATTTGTTAAATCTGAAAATCACAACGATGTTGGAGTCGCAGGTCTTCCCGCTGAGCTATTTTAGTATTGTACGAGAAGTGAGAATTTGTGCTATTACTTCTCAACAGAGCGCAACTACCACACCTAAAGGTTCAACTGTCCCTTCCTGCAGCCGTTTTGCACTAGTTCGGAGATAGTTCTGAAATGTATAGAGCGGAACTATCTCTTTAACAGATTGTCTCTAAATTTTACTGCAGGGTTGGTAGTTCGGCAACTCAGTTTTAATTTCACCGCGCCATCTACATTGGCTACAGATCGATATGATTGGGATGATGCCTTTTTGAAAGTGATATGTTAACAGCGGTGCCGTTCTCACTCCGATCGGAGTGTTTCACACCTTTTTTAAGCCGAACACTACGTCACTTCTTCTCTTACAAAAAACTCCGATTTTGAGGTTATCAGAATTAAAAATTTATGAAATGAATATGAATAACCATATACTACGTTTGTACGTAACTTATTTGCAAAAAAAAAAACAAAATTTATTTAATAAATACCTAAATCACTGTTTATATAATGGTAAAAAAATCTTATCCAATGCCGCCGGATTATAAAAGACAATAATATGGCCATGGAAAAAGAAAATAAACCTTCTCCCACGTAAAACATTTCGCTCATACTTTGTATTAGGGTTGCCAGATTTTTTATGCGGGAAATCAGTACGTTAGACTTTTCACGCTAAAAAATCAGTACTTTTCGGTACACTTTTATTCAAAGCGAAATTATGAATGTAAGTAACAGATAATACTTTAAAACGCCAGTGTACTTATTTTTAATAATATATACAACATAAGTGTACACATAATTGTAGACAGGAGCCAATGAATTATTTTTGAATAGCAATAATCAGATAATTTCCATCTTCAGTGTTTAAATAAGCCAACCTCATACTTAAGATCCTCTCAGTTGCTTCGTTTTACATATTTTTTCAAACTGTGGAAAAGTATTACTTTTTAAGAACTTCCTCTATATATTCTCATGGAAAGACTAAAGGCCTGATTATGGCAAATTAACTTAACGGAACGTAGAACTTAGAGAATCAAAATGAAACACATTTCGACGTGGCATTAAGTTACGTTAAGTTTCGGCTGTTCAATTATAAGTAATACCCATTTAACAGAATTTTTAAGAGAGAGCTGTAAGTTACGTTAAGTTGCTATAATCAGAGCATGAGAATTTGTTAAAAAGGGTAGGTATCTAACTCTATGTCTTGTATGCAAAACTCTTTTACAATGTCTGTAAATCGAGAAAAAAGAATTGTAAAGCTGCATTTACATGAGGCGATTTTTTAGGCGGATCAATATTGCTCAAGAAAAATCGCTTGGGATTAAAAAATCGCTTGCCTCAAAGTAGACAGACAGTCAACTTTTGCAGTCGTTTATCGCCTCCCAAAAAATCGGCCGCTGTGGTTTAGTGGTAATCAGTGCGCGCTTTCACTCATCAGCACTTGGGTTCAAGCCCTGGTCAAAGCAACATCACAAAAAAAAAATGTAGAAGAAAAGGTTTTTTCTTAACAGCGGTCGTCCTTCGGCAGGCAATGGCAAACCTCCAGGTGTATTTCTGCCATGAAAAACAGCTTTTCATAAAAATACAATCGCCGTTCGGAGTCGGCGTAAAACTGTAGGTCCCTCCACTTTGTGTGACAACATCAAGGCGCACGCCACAAATTGGAGGAGAAGCTCGGCCAAACACTAACTTATGTGTAAGCGCCAATCTATTATTATTATTATTATTATATCAAACATTATTTGAAATATATCAACTATAATTAAATTATTTGCTTCCTACTTTTTACAGTGCAGTTTAAGCAAGTTCCAACGTTATGTAAAAACCTTAAGAAAATCATTAAGTATTTTGTTTGAATTGAAAATTTAGTACAAATCAGTACAAAGTATGAAAAATCAGGACATTAGCGTACTGATTGAAGAAATTAATAAAATCAGTACAAGAGTTGAAAAATCAGTACTGTACTGATAAAATCAGTACTTTGTATGGAGAAAAATACCTAAAACAATCTGCAAAAAAAACATTAGAAATCAACGCAAATCCTTAGCCACTTCAAATTTGGACATTAATGATAATTTTAGATTGGCGCTTACATACAGGGTGTCCCAGAAGTAACGTGCCAATCTTTAGGGGAAGGTAGGTGGGGGGGTGAGCTCACTGATAAACAAAAAATTTTCACAAAAAACTGTCACCGTTTTTGAAATATTTACATTTACAATTNATACAGGGTGTCCCAGAAGTAACGTGCCAAACTTTAGGGGAAGGTAGGTGGGGGGGTGAGCTCACTGATAAACAAAAAATTTTCACAAAAAACTGTCACCGTTTTTGAAATATTTACATTTACAATTTAAAAAAAATCGTGTCTTTTCATGTGTTTTCTTTAACAGCAACTACAAACCGGGCAATACTTAGTAAATTTTTTATGTAAAATACTTCCAGGTAGTTGCCTCTCCGTACTCAAATGCATGTAGTTAAAATATATTAAGGAAACATCATAAAATTAGGACTATTTCTGGATTTTTAACTTTTTGATATTTTCTTCCCCAACTTTGACTATCTCGGGTGAAAAAAAATGTACTGAGCTATAACTTTACATTACATAAAAAAATTGCTCATTTAATAAAGATTTCAGAAAGGTGCCACAATTCCTGTTTTGAATAGAAAAAAAAAGTTATAGCCGCTTTTGTGGGTAAAGGACTGAGACACGCTAGAATGTATTTAATAGATTTAAATTGAATTTGCTCTTGTTACCGTCAAATGACATGCTAAATAGTACAAAGGTACATTATTACCTGCTCCTGACATTATTTTGTGTTACTTACCGGAATTAGTGAAAGTGGATTTTGTGAAATTGGACCCTTCGAACATTGTGTTATTAATACTATGACAGAGAACACGCAGTATACGTCGCATGAATATGCGGATATTCACCTAATTTACGGTGAAGCTTGCTGTAATGCCAGAGCTGCTCAAAGACTCTATGCAGAGCGATACCCCAATCGTCGACATCCGGGTCGAGAAGTATTCGCCCGGACCCATAGAGAAATATATGAAGGTAAGTGATTTTTACACCTTTCTTGTTTGCTTGCTTGTTAACTATCACTTTTCACTCTTTTAAGGTCGCATACCCGGAAGGCGTGGCGTGGCGTCCTGCAACGGTAGATGTTGAAGCTGTGTTAGAGGAAGTGGAACTAGGTCCATCGACTTCAGTGAGAATGATGGAAAGACGGACGGGAATACCAAAAACTACAGTTCACAAAGCTTTACAAGACCATCGATTTCATCCATACCACATTCAACGTGTTCAGGCTCTACAAGAAAGAGATTACCTGTCGAGAGTTAGATTTTGCCGTGAAATGTTGCGAATGCATGAATCAGACCCCAACTTGTTTAATAAAATAATTTGGAGCGATGAATCATCATGCAAACGCGATGGTTATTTTAATTTACATTACCTTCACAGTTGGCAGATATACAATCCTCACGAAATGAGAGAAGATCGTTCGCAGTACCGGTACAAAATAAATTTATGGTGCGGTATTTTTAATTGTCAGATATTGGGACCTGTGGAACTGCCGCCAACGCTCAACTCTCACAGTTATTTAGAGTTCCTTCAGGAACGGCTTATCCTCGCCGATGGATTGGACGATACTGGCCAATCACGTAGCCCGCTCGATCGCCAGACCTGAATCCATTCGATTTTTTCTACTGGGGCTGTCTTAAGGACAAAATTTATTCAAAAACAATTCAAAACGAAGAGCATTTGCGGGAACAAATAAATGGAGCTGCTGCTGAGATAGCCCAATTGAGTTTAAGATCTCTAAAAGCGTTTTTCTTAAAAGGTGCCGAGCTTGTATTAGAGTAGAAGGTCGCCAATTTGAGCATATTTTATCAAATAAATAATAAATTTTTTTGCAAACAACTCATGTATTTTTATTTCACGTGAACCCATCCTTCACTACAAAATATTGATAGATATAGCCCTTGTTATAGACTCTAGTCCGAATTCCGGCAAGTAACATAAAATAATGTCAGAAGCAAGTAATTATGTACCTTTGTACTATTTAGCATGTCATTTGACGGTAACAAGAGCAAATTCAATTTAAATCTATTAAATACATTCTAGCGAGTCTCAGTCCTTTACACACAAAAGCGGCTATAACTTTTTTTTCCATTCAAAAGAGTAAGTGTGGCACCTTTCTGAAATCTTTATTAAATGAGCAATTTTTTTATGTAATGTAAAGTTATAGCTCAGTACATTTTTTTTCCCCCCGAGATAGTCAAAGTTGGGGAAGAAAATATCAAAAAGTTAAAAATCCAGAAATAGTCCTAATTTTATGATGGTTCCTTAATATATTTTAACTACATTGCATTTGAGTATGGAGAGGCAACTATCTGGAAGTATTTTACATAAAAAATTTACTAAGTATTGCCCGGTTTGTAGTTGCTGTTAAAGAAAACACATGAAAAAGCACGATTTTTTTTTAAATTCGAAAAAATGTAAATATTTCAAAAACGGTGACACTTTTACCTGAAAATTTTTTGTATATGTTAGTGTTCGGCCGAGCTTCTCCTTCTATTTGTGGCATGCACACAAATGGAAGGGACCTACGGTGGCCGCCCATTACACATTGTTATACTAAAATTTAATGGGATACACAAAATTTAAAGTTTTGATGAAAACTCGTTGAACTTTCCTTAATTTTGTACAAAATTTGAAACTTTGGCTTAAGTATATGGTTTTTTTATAGCTTGAAATATATATTTTTTGTAAATAACATAAAATGTTTAGCTTGCTAATATTTACAAAAGAATAGGTGCACGCAGATAAATATGAATATGTATGCAGGCAACTGTATGTTTTGCATACTTTTACCTTGACACCACGGAAAACCCAAAACACTCCACTTTTTGACTCATTTCACTCCGCTCGAAAACTATAAAACGGCAACGCTGTAAAACGTTGTTAAAACAGAAATATGACAGATGCTAAGACACATTTACAGGCCTATTCTGCGTTGGTAACAAAAATTTTGTTACCGGTAAATAAAGTTCCTGGTAATTTTTAAGCCCTTTGGCATTCTGCGCACTGGTAAATTTTGTTAGGTAACAAAATATGGCCCCGTGAAGTATGCAACAGGAGAATTTATACAAAACTTCAAATTAAATTGTTACCAAGGTACTTAGAATTGCGGTTAAAAGAAGTGATGTTATTTTTTGGTAACAAAATTGGTGACAGGTAATAAGATCAACGGAAATAAGGTCAATTGACTTTATTTCTTACCCTGGTGCGAAATAAAGTCAATTGACATTATTACCTTTTTAAAAACGTAATAAAATCAATTGACATTATTCCCGTCTCCCGACGTGCTGTAACGCAGGTAGATTTATTTTTTGTATACGTTGAAATATAATTTTTATATATTTTAAACATCGAGGGTTTTTATTAAAGATGAGATTCTGATATAAAAATCCACCTAAGCTTTAACTGTCATCAGTGATATTAATGTTACCTTATATAACGACAGGTAATAAGTCCCAGATGGTTTCTAAAATCACAAATTAGTTTTTGTGCAAATTGCAGATAGAGGGTATTAATGAATTCAAGCCCTCGATATTTCACATTTTTATACAGTATATTTTGCTTTGCTGCCTTTATGCTTAAGTGCACATTTAAGATACCTACCCTAAAATGAGCACTAGCGGCATTATTTTTAACATTTATAAGGAAACTCTCTAAAATTTTATGTTGAGAAAAAAAATGTATGGCAATTTGGAGAACAGTTACATATATTTACTTGTGCACACGAACATGCAGCCAGGGTAGGCAAAATCTTGGTAGGTGTGGAGCGAGCGCTCGGAGACATATCATAGCGTACGGCAGTGCGCGCGAGTGACGAAAGCAGCCATACTAGCATGCTGAAATGACTCGCTTACACGGTTGCCACACACTTAGAAAAAATGTTACCAATATTTTTTAAAAAGATTCGGTGGCTCGAGGCGATAAGTGGCGCCCGAGTGCGGTATAGTGAATAAAAGTGCACTGAATATTATTAGCGATGATCCTAATTATATAATTATTTATCGGATCGAAAATAGTTAAAAACCACAAGGAAGCAGCGAACTTTTAAAAAAAAGGACGTATTCCCAAAAAAGTGCATTAAAAAACACTACCCGGTCAACCTACAGTTTTACAAAAAAAAACTATCCGGTGAAAAAAGTTTTTTAAATACAAACCAAAAACGTAATCTGCGTGTAAAAAAAAAACGAAAAACACCACAACGTAAATTTTTATCGGAAATTATCCGGTTAAACCTGCGTATGAAACCAGCTTGAAGGACAGCAGCCGCTGACACGACAAGCTAATAAGCATCGGCCATCGATCAACGGACGTTAAGGAATAGTGACGTCACCCGCCCCTTAGTAAGGATATAAAACACCCTAAAACGGAACAAGCGGACCGCCCGGAGGATTCCTAGGATGAAAGCAGTAAACTTCAAGCTATTGTAAGACTTAGATTCTTAAGTTATTTACTCGTATCAAACAATTTTGCCTATTATTCTGCTTAGCTTCATTAAAGACAATTAAAGCAAAAATACTGTGAAATTTTTGAATTAAGCAATATTAAACAGGATAAATATTATTTTAATTAAAGACAATTAAAGCCCTTTTAAATTAAAATAAGTGCGAAATTTCGAAATTAAGAAATATTAAACAGGATAAATATTATTTCTATTAACGACAATTAAAGCACTTCTAAAATAAAGATACTTTGAAATTTCAGAGTTAGGAAATAATAAGCAGGATATATTTTAATTAAAGCCCTGTAAAAGTAAAAATACTGTGAAATTTTGGACGTAAAATATCTTTGACAGGATATATTTTATTTTTAACTCAAAAAAATGGAACAGATGCAAAGGGCCATAACCCAGCTCACAGGCGCTATAAATTGCACAGATAGAGCAAATAAGAGTAACGAACAATAGTATAAACCAACTAGAAGCCAGGGTTAGTCCACACAATGAAAATAGTATTCACGAAGCTTCTACCAGCTTAACGGAGGCAGACCTAAATGAAATAAGCAAGCTTTTAGATAGTGTAAAAAACCTGCAAACATTTGAGGGTGATCCTGTACAGTACATGTCTTGGATTCACAGCGTTGAATCTATATTGCAGGACTATGAGATAGTTAAAAATAGGCCAATATACAGGGCTATCTTGCGTCATATAAGACAAAAAGTCAGGGGGCCTGCGGATACTGCCTTAATTTCTTATAATATATTCGATGACGACTGGGGAAAAATCAAAACATGTTTGTCCTTGCATTATGCAGACAAACGAGATTTGAGAACCCTGGAGCACGAATTAGGCTCCTTATCCCAAAGGAACTGCAGCAAAGAACAATTCTATGCAAGGATCAATCACCAGTTGTCCTTAATAATTAATAAAATAAAAGGAGTTCTGCACTAGTAGAAACCTATAGAAATAGCGTCTTGGACGTTTTCATAAGAGGGCATACGGGTGGAGTATCCAGGATGCTAGTCATCCAAAGACCGCAGAACCTACCTGAGGCGAATGCCTCTTGTCTAGAAATTCAAAACCTTTTCTTAAGGAATTATTAAATTTTCCCAAAAAGTCTGGGAACTTCACACCAAGTGCAAAGCACAAAATACCAGTCAAAGCAAAGGCAACCACAGATATCGAGAGAACTCAATTCTACGGAAAAGAATCGGATTTATAATAAAAATAACCAATCGCGAGACGCGCCTCCACCTAGGCCAACTCAGCCCAAACCTCCAGTTCCGATGGATGTGGATCCATCACTCCACTCGCGGAAGGTTAATTATATAAACAGGCCAAGTGACCCTGTAGCAAGACCCTCCAACGGCTCATCGAATATTCCGAAAAAGCAGCAGAAGCTTTTCAAAATAGGAATGGAGAGTGATGACACCAATGAACGCTAGGAAAATAAGGATTCAAATTTTATGGACGAAGCCTCTCTAGCGTTCCTTATATAGAACTTTACACCAAAAGTGGCAAAGTCCATCAATTTCTAAGGCACGGTGCACATTAGTGCAATACGATATGCGATGCGATATGCGATATGCGATACGATATGGATGCGACATCGACATGCTGAGTACGTGGTAATTGGTAGAAAGCGATGAAAACTGTGCACACTTGCATGAAAGCGATACCGATGCGATATAATATCGCATGCGTATCGCACGTGCGACACGGTTTTCTGAACGAGGTGAGATTAGCATTGCGCGGTATTTTTTGCAATAAGCATGCCCATTTCACAGTCGGAAGCATCTTCCTCAATTTTTTTACTCGCATTTATAAAATAAAATTATAGTTAAAAAAAAAACTAAAACCTCCCTATTATAATTGCCATTCGTACTGTCATCAGGTATGAACTTGAGAATAGAAATCGCTGCATCTTTTAGGCGCATCAATATTACATAGTTACATGGCGAGCTAATAAAAGGAAGGTAAAACCCTATGTTTATGAAACTATACAGACTGTACAACAGACATGACTAGTTTGGCATGGAGAAATATAGCGTTTGAGGTCAAAGACACAGGTAAATGCACAAAATAATATTTTTTGTGATGGTTTATTTGAATTTGTTTTCACGTCTTTAAAAAGAAATTTAAAGAATACAATAATTTGAAATCTATTTATTTTTGACTTTGAATAGCAAAAAAGATTTGGTGTTTGTTTAAATGTTAATGATATTTTATATTTGATAATAATATTTTGTTCAAATATTCAAATAATTAGTAATCAGTGTAATTAGAAACAATTAAGAAATAATCATCTCATTAAAATAAATGAATTAAAAATACCTGGTAAGTCATCTTATTTTCCAGGTAGGTTTTGCCGAGTGAAGTAAGAATCGAGATACAATATCTTGATTTACTGTTAAAAAACTGGTTTTCCGCACTTATAAGCTTGTAACACAGTTGACTATAAACCGAGTTTAGACCTTTCGAATGATATATGTATATAAACTTTTAGAAAACTTAAGAGATCTGTGTGTATTTTCTGTGTTAATTTTTTCGTCTTTTTTCAAATTTGGCAAAGTTTTCACGCACTATTTTGTAAAGCAACTATACTACTCCTGAATTGATGCAATATTAACATTTGATATATAAATCTGACTAAGTTATTCAACCTTTCATGAGAAAAATAATATTTTTGGATATATAACTCAAAAATTTTTGATTTACCTTTTTTTAATTCAGCTTTCACCGATTTCTCCTTGTAGTGAACGCAATATTCTCAAATAATTTGTCATGAACATTTGAATATCTCACTTAATTTTTAGCCGACTTTGTAAAAATAAACATCAGATTTACTGGATATGAAACATACTTTTCTCTTAAATTTGTTTAAAAGTTTATAGATATAAACATAGACCCATCATTCGAAAGGTCTAAACTCGGTTGAGAAGCAACTCATTTACAAGCTTATAAGGGCAAAAATGTTTGTGTAGCTATCACAAAATGGTATCGCGTGTCGCATCGCTCTAATGTGCACTGCGCGCATTTCATATCGCATCGCGTATCGTATCGTTTATCGTATCGCATATCGCATCGCATATCGTATCGCACTAATGTGCACCGTGCCTAATAGATACCGGAGCTAACAAAAATTTTGTATCTGAAGCAATTGCGAAAAATTCCGAAAAGATTAATAAGCCCTTTAAAATGCAGTCCGCCGGGGGAAAAATAGAAATTACCCATAAAATTCAAGGAAAATTTTTTAAAAGTATAGGAATTTAAACACAATTTGACGATGGCATTATCGGCGACGATACTCTTAGGGAGTTGGAAGCCATAATTGATAGGAAACGCGACACGTATGTAGGTGATGCTAAAATTAAGCTAAAAGCAAAAATATCTAAGCAATTGAGTAATATCCGAAGTACACCGAACGGCAATAGCTGAGCACCAGCGCGAGAGGAACGAGGGACTCAGCGACTACGTGGGAGCCAAAGCTAGGGACGTTCCGATACCATCAAAGTATCGATACCTACTTTAATGAGTTTACTCAAATCGTTTTTTCGATACTACTTATATGAGTAAACCGAAAGTATCGATACCTACTTATATCGATAATTTTTCATTCTTGTATATACAACAAAGTGAAAGGGATTTTCCGGCGTTTATCTGTGACATACCTTTTGCGTTATGCATTTTTCACACAAAGTCCGAAAGATCACGACACATAGCGACAAATTTTATATGACACGGCGTAAATAACTAAAAACATGACTTTAAACACTTTTAATTTTTTAATTTATTATTTGTATTATTTTGTTGAACATGAACGAAAAATAAACAGCAATTTGTATTGTATTTGCAATACAGTAAGTGGAAGACCGACCTATCCCGGCAGCCAGTTCGAAAACGTCCTATCTCAGAACACTTTTCAAAAACGTCCTATTTCAGAAATATATTGAAAAACGCCCTATCTCTGAAAACGTTTCAAGAGCACCCTATTTCATAACTCGGTTCAAAAACGCCCTATCTCAACATATCTTCAATATATTTTCAGTTGAGATAGGACGTTTTTGTACAAAATTATGAAATAGGGCGTTCTGGAAAAGTTTTCTGGCGTTTTTCAATCAATTTCGGAAATAGGGAATTCTTGAATAGTTTTCTGAGATACGGCGTTTTCGAACTGGCTGCCGAGATAGATCGATCTTCCACTAAGGTGTCGATATGTGTATTTCGTCATTAGTAACGATATGTATATTTATTCATTAATTAGAGAACAATTTCAACCTTTGAAAGGTTCCCACAAAACTTTACGGTTTTAAAGCATTCCTGGCACTTTGCTGTGGTATCAGTAATTTTGTAAAAATAAATCCATACTTTAGATTTTGGCGACGCTGCCAAGATATGGCACTTGCTCAAATCGATTCGATACAAGTGCTTTTCTTTCGATACCAAGTACGAATCGATACAACGATTCGAGTAAAAAAAGTAGTTGGTATCGAAACAAAAGTATCGAGTACGTACTCGTATTTACTTGTATCGGAACATCCCTAGCCAAAACTAAGCAACAACGACGCCAACATCGTGCACCTGTCACCAGAGCCACCAGCAGTGGAGCAGCAAAGCAGCAGGGACACTCATACATTAACATAGATAGCATAATCTGCTAAAACGGTTGCACTCAATTATTAGGTTGAGTACTTTGTTAGTTGAGATCGGATATCAAATAGAGACTTAAAGTTAACATTTCTTTCTTAGAGATTTTTTTTAAGAATATTATCTTTCTAAGTACATACATAATTAGTTATTTTCTTTTCATAGTAGTTTTAACGCTGGAGTTTGCTTACCTAGTTTTGTATATTGCTATTCCCTCTCTTGTTAGTTTATACGCCACTAGATTAGTTTCCTGTTCACTTGAGTTATTTATTCTTCTTTTAGCTTACATTCTCTTATCAGGGATTTTTCTTTTGCATTAGGTTTAGGGACTTTTATTTTGCATTAGGTTTAGTGATTTTTCTTTTGCATTAGGTTTAGCAATAATACAGATCTCACTCACTTCGGCACACCTAGAATTCACCGTGCACCCTAATATGATGCAATTTTTGAAGAGATTTAGTTTTTTTATATAAAAAGGAAAAAGGGGGATAAATTTTTATTCCGATGAACGGGTGATGTATTCAACCGACTGCAGTTTAGATAGATCCGCGTTTTTTTTTTTCTGTTTCGTTTTTTATTACTTCTTCGGTTTCTCTTTTGGATCTTGTTTGGCTTTGCGTCACTAGAGTAATAACCTTTCTTTATTATTTCCATGCGGTTTAGGTGTGGTCCTTACTTCTAATTGATCATACAACGAATTTTGAATTTATTATTTATATTTTCGATTAAGCCTCCGATTCACTTTGTTTTTTTTATATGCATTTCGCGATCGATCCACGTTTTTTTTTTTGCTATGTGCCAGCCGACCCGTTCATTGTTACGATCGTGAGTGAGTGATATACCGGTCAGTTGATAACATACGTAGTACTGCCTGTATGTATGTAGGTACTCATGTCTATATGTATGTATGAAGTTTCTCCCCACGTAGGCTCTTCTCCGGAATGTTGGTACCATCATCGAAGGAGCGGACAAGGTGAGTGAGTTAAATTCTTTTATACTCTAACGTACATATATACCTAGATACATAGCTCTCAAAAAGATCAGCGAACATAAGTACATGCGTAAATACATAATTAGGTACTGAATATGCTTTATTATTATTTAAATGGTATACATACTAATGGAAGTGGAAATCAATGGTAAATATGATTTCTGGATTGAAACTATCCCAGCGTAGGTAGATCGCATGTACTTATTAAGCAATTATACGTCTGGTTAGTTTGCTAAAGCTACGGTTTGTTTTGTAGGCATTCCCTTTTGATTACCTTTGTTTGAAATCTTTCGCATTTCGGTATTAATTGATTGAGTTCTTTTGTACATACGTGGGCTATACATGCACATATGCACATAATAGGGCTATTCGCGATCCGGTGCAAATGGCCTAGCATCATTGCATTGCAAATTTGTATTGCAAATTATTTGCAATACACAAACAAAATACACGCATTTGCATTTGTCATGGCTTGGCAAATTTGCAATACCGAAAATCCATAGCATAAAAATGCTATGCATTGCATTCATAAACAAAACCAAAGCTGATGCACAAAAATTGTTTTGCAAAAGCTTTACCATGACAGTTTAATAAAGGTCGCTCACAATCCATGGCATATTTCTGCAATTGCATAAATTTGTCAGCTCTTATGCACCGAATCGCGAATAGCCCTAATGTGAAGTTAGTTAGGCTAGCGTAAATGGAATTATAATTATGTCTTCGAATTAGTAGGTTAATGTAAGGAAATAATAGGGTTAGCGATTAGAGATTGTAAGTATTGGATTAAATTAGATTAATAAATATGAATTTTGGATGAAGCTTTGTATAAGAAAATGAGACGTTAACTTCCTTATTTCGGTGTGGGTGTTGCGCTTGTGCGCAAGAGGGGACGTGGGAGTGATGACAGGCGACAGGACTGATGGAGTTAGGACGACGGTATGACTGACTGACGGACCTGAGTCAGGTTAAGGAGGCGTTGTAAGGTGAGAGGAGTCAGCACAACGCCCATGGCTTCGCGTTAGCCGAACGCTGAAGAGGGTGGGTAGACTCCACCTAACGGGACTGGCCTTTTTCATTTTTTTTCTTCTACTTGTTTGCTGTTTTTTCTTTTGGTTTTCCTGGTCGATACTTCTACTGTCTTCTTAACTTACATATGTCGGCATGACGGAACCTATTTTTTGTTAGTGTGGCGTAGGCAAGGCGAGTGCAACAGACCCACCCCAGCCGATGAGCTATGATAGGCACTGCAAGCATGCGGACTTGCAACTCGACCGTAAAACAGCAGTACAGCTACATAACAATGGCGCCCAACGGCTATAACCCAATCTTTAGATTTACCATTTTCGCTCTATCAACTATTCTGCTTATTACTTCTACTTAGCTTAATCGTACTCTATCTCCACTTTTATCTTTGCTATCTCTATTTCTGTTAATATCGGACAGTGTTACGGAATCATGACTACAAACACCGTATCGATCCGTCTTGAGTGGTTCGTGTCGTCATGATGAAGAGAGGATTTCTGCTTAGTCGCTTACAAAATTCCTTAATCAGATTCCATTTTTTTGTTTAAGTGGTAGTTGGCGGTGACTTTGGCACAAATTTGAGGGGGATCTTACATTAATTTTATTTTTTTTTTGTGAAGGCAGCTGTTCAAGCTACGTTACTGGTAGTCCAGCATTATCAGTAAGTGAGGCTTAGAGCGCGTTTTCGAATGGGGTAAGGGAAGTATGGCAACCACACTTAGTGTTTAACCACTGAGTGGAGTAGTGCCTAACTGGTTATAACTGGGGAATTAGCTGACTTGACTTTGGACAGGGGACATACGGACTTACTACTCTCACTATGACCTCGCCAACACCTCACACACCGATCAAATCATTAACAATTTTTTTGGAAAAATATTTGCGAATCCTTTATACGGGGAATACAAACAAGGAAACAAATAAATTGCAGAGAATTTGAAGTGAACAATTAAAACGTGAACTAATTTTGTTTTTCAGTACATTTCTTTTATTTGTAACCTCATTTTAATATTTAGGATAAATTAATACCTCTTAGTGCATGCATATATACAAACATATATCTTATATCTACTACCTATATAACCATATATCTTTTTGGCATACTATTTCACATTGTTATTTACCACTTTTCTATTTTTTTATGAGTCATAACACTCAACTTGAATTGTATGATTTTTGCGGTTTTTTATTGAATATACATACATACATACTTGCATGCATATGTACACATTTTGAAATTCTTGAATTTTTTGGGTGAATTTCTTAAGCGTTTCTTGGATTTATCTATTTATTTTTTTTGTTGAATTTTTTTTGAAATTTGGGCAAAATTTTAATTGAATTTAGTTTTTGTTACCGCGGTGTATTCGTGCGTACTTTTTGAATTCGTGTTAACTAAGTTAAAAATTTTTTTGAGTGAGTGACTCTCTGAAGAAGAAAACCAGGGAAGAGCGATACGCGGTTTAGGTATCCTTAGCAAAGATAGGCCAATTACTCGTAGCATTTCACGTGCTCTAGAGAACCAGGTTATCGGTTCTTTTTTTAACTAAATTGATACGGGGATTGAACGTCCGGTAGATTTCGTTCCCTCGGACTTTTTCAATAGATGCGCCAGTAGAATTTTTGGTACGATTAACACTGAGCGAGCGAGCACCTTGTCCATAACAAACGAAATATCGATCGGAGAGTCCAACAATAACATCATTAGTTTTTCTCGAAAACTTGATTTATTGTGCCAAATGTTGGAAGGTAGTGTTGTAGGAGCTGGGAGGAACGATGACTTTGTGGAAGGTGAACCACCCCGGGACTCGGTAGCTGGCGGTTCCAAAGACCAGAGGAATGAACCTGCCAACACTGTGACTAGTATCGAGCAACTGAGCCGTCTAATGGCAATGATGGCGCATCAGAACGATATGATGTCGCAGTGTATGAATGAGGTAAGGCACATGAGGGACAATGTTTCGAACCTCAGCGGCCGAGTAGCCGAAATGAAGACGTCCGCGCATGCACTGGGTCATCGTTCCAACGCAGCATCAACTCCGGAGAATAGAGGACGTGGAGAAAAGGCCAGGAATTGTGCTGATGAACACGTTGATGACAGAAGTACGGAGATGGCTAGTTAGGACACGCGAGAGCCACCGAGGTAGGGATAAGTGTGGAGAGCTTTATCTTTCGCGTCGAAAAATTAAGTGAGCAGAACAACATCTCTTTCTTCCAGCTTTTCACGGACTTTCACTGTCTGGTTTCCGGCGGCGCCTTGAAGTGGTATTGGCAGGTGCTCGAGGACCATGCTGATAGTCCCGACTTTGGATATTTTGAGCTGAAGGCGGAACTGCTAAACCACTTCAAGACTGCTAAGTCCGACTATGAAATCATCCGGGAAATCACGGAACGAAAGCAGATGCCGAATGAGAGTTTCGACGAATTTTATAGCGAAATACACAACATGACTTTCAGACTCCGCAAAAAGATCCCTGAGAAAGAGATGGTGGGCATAATTAGAGGTAACCTCAAATCCTACATAGCAAACTCGACGTTCGCGTCCAAGATGGAAACGCTGGCAGAGCTGAAAGCGGAGTGCAAAAGGGCAGAGAAAGTGATAAAATAAGACTAGAGCAGATAGGAGAGAATAGAGTAGAAGCCTTTGATAGGAACCACATTAGTAGGAAACCACAACACGTCGTCCCAGTGAAAGTTTGTGATGGTACGTCGGCATCCACGTCTATTTGTCCTAATGTCCAAGTCTACTGTGAAATCCTTTTGTCCTTCGCCCTTCCATTTGACGTTGTGTTTCGCGTGTGGCATGCCGGTGGATCACTTTGCTAAAAACCCGGCCAAAGCCCAAAAAGACTCGTGACTCGTCCTTTTGTGTCTTCAAAAATGATAAGTGAAACTCCAAACTGGCGGAGATAACCGGGGGTTTCAGCCAGGAGACGGGCAACCCGGAAGTGAGGAAGTAAAGATATTGAAGAGAGAAAAGGAAAATGAAACTAAAGTAAATAATGAAATAGTAGGGAAACCGGAAATAAAAAGTTTACATCAGCGTAAACTAGAATACGAAGAGGCGCGTAGAAAAATATTTTGCGAAGAGATAGTCAGTAAGAAGAAAAGCAGGAATTTTAGGAAAATAGCCAAGATGAGGGAAAAGAAAAGAAACTTTAAGAGAATATATAATAAAATAATTTCAACAATAGTCACTGTTAAGGGAGATAACCTGATTCTTTGCCAAGACTAAAATTGGGGAGGTGCTAGCGCTTTTGGACTCGGGGCAGGAGCTAGCTGCCTGGGTAAGGACGCGAGTATGCTACTGCGGGGTAATGAGGACGGAATTCTGCCGATTAAGGGCCAAAATATCAGAACTGCCAATGGTGAGGAGACCACTGTTGTGGATAGTGCTACAAGAGAGCTAGAGTTTTTAATAGTGCCTTGGCTACAACAACAGGGGTATTTAGGAGTCGACTTCTGGCAAACCTTCATAATGAGTGTTGTGAACAAAGGGATGAATGTGAGTGCGGATGGTGCTAGGGTTGCTAAACTCGTTCCCGCCGATGGTGACCTGTCCTTCGACGCCGTGCAGCACTTACTCACATTAGAACAATCCAACGCGTTAGAGTGGGTGAGATCACAATTCCCCTCATTTGCGGTATTAGGTCGGACAGAGTTAGAAGAACATTTCATTGAGGTCACTGACGAGAATTTGAGATTGAGCACCGAAAGGGCACGCAAAATGTCGTCCCGGATACGCTGTCCAGAATGAATATGGACGAAATAAAAGTAAGCGACAGAGTAATCGACGTATGCCTCGAATCTCCATGTTTTGCATCTGAAGAGTATGAAGAGCTGATAAGGACAGTAACTTAAAACAAAGACAGACTTCCTGACCTGTGCGTATCGGACGGCTACGTTTACCGGCGAGCACAGTTTGACAGGGGAGACGAGCTTCTAGCGGACCAAGCCTGGAAGCTTTGGGTTCCGTCGGAGTTGCGGCCGGGGGTTGGTTGAGTCTTCTCACGGCTCGCCTTCTGCTGGGCACGGTGGCATCCACAAAACTTTGGCACGTCTGCGCGAAAAATACTACTGGCCAGGAATGGTAGCCGATGTATGCGCACACATAAAAGAATGTGAAGTGTGTAAAACAAACAAAGCATTAAATGTTTTCAAGAGACCGCTAATGGGCAAACAACATGTAACAGAACGACCTTTTCAGCGTTTGTTTATAGATTTTATAGGTCCGTTTCCTCGTACTTGTGATAGTAATGTGTATGTCTAGATCATTTGTCGAAATTCGTCTGTTTAAAACCAATGCGTAAGGCAACTTCAGCTAAAGTCATAAAATTTTTAGAAAGAGACGTTTTCCACGTATTCGGCGTACCCGAATACGTACCCTCCGATAACGGAAAACAATTTGTGTCTGACATGTTTAGCAAGTTCCTGGAGAAATACAGCACAAAACACATTAAAACAGCGTTCTACTCACCTCAGGGAAACGTTGCTGAGAGGGTCAACCGATCTGTATTACAGATAATCAGGTCATTTATCAAAGAAAACCAGAGAAACTGAGACAAGCATGTCAGCGACGCGGCCTTTGCACTTCGCAGTATTGCACACTCAGCAATCAATATATCGCCGTACCACGCCACTTTCGGTATGCCTATGATACAGCATGCTGCATCATATGAGCTATACCGAAAGCTGGACGCCTTGAGAGATAGTGATTGCGAGGTGGCGGTAAAGAGCTGAAGTTAGCCCATGAAAGGAGCACAAAGTGTTATAATACTAGGAGTAGAGGTATAAAATTTAAGATTGGACAAGTGGTATATCGCCGAAACTTTAAACAAAGCTCTCAAATTGAAAATTACAATGCGAAGTTAGCGCCGAAACATATAAAATGTATCGTTTTAAGCATTATCGGAAATTCTATGTATGAGCTCGGTGATAGTAGTGGGAAAAGGATCGGCATATACCACGCTAAAGACATTTTTGTAAGATAGGTCTATGTTGTATGTAGTCCTGCGTAGCATGTTGCGTGGTGAATGTTAAGTGCGTGTGCTGAATGTTCTATGTTCTTCATATACGTAAGTGACTTTTATTTATATGTGACTTTTGATGGGGACTTGACTATATTATTTATTTATTTATTATCGTAATTATTTAATGTCTTATTACCATACTTGACCATTGTTGTAATTATTATTTTTATTTATACGCCTTTATTTATTTATACACTTAAGCGACTGTAATCATTTTTATACCCGAGCGCACTTGTGCACAAGGGTATATTAATTTTGTTCACATAACGGTTGTTTGTAACAGCCAAAACGAATCGAGATAGATATAGACAAATGTATACATAAATGATCAGGATGAAAAAAGAAATCGATTAAGCCATGTCTGTCTGTCCGTCCGTCTGTCCGTCTGTCCGTCCGTCCGTGTACACGATAACTCGAGCAAAAATTGAGATATCTCAACGAAATTTGGTATGTAGGTTTCCCTTAATCCAAGGTAGGTTGGTATTGAAAATGGGCGAAATCGGACTTTAACCACGCCCACTTCCCATATAACGGTAATTTCCAGAAATACGAAAACTGCGATATTTTAGTAACTACTGAAGATAATTCACTCAAAATTGATATTTACAATAATTTTTAGACGAAAAATAAGAATATTATAAATTTTTGGAAAATGGGCGTAGCCACGCCCACTTATGGTTACATGTGTATATCTTAGGAACCGCTTGGCCTTGGTACAGCTTACAAAATCGTCGAAAATTTTTAAAATTGGACGATAACCACGCCCACATCCCATATAACGGTAATTTAAAGAAATACAAAATCTTCGATAAATCAGTAAATATTGAAGCTAATTTATTCAAAATTGATGCTTGCAACAATTCTATACCAAGAAATACGTTTATGGTAAAATTTTGGAAAATGGGCGGGGCACATATGTATATCGGTAACCGTTCTACTAATTTGTACCAAACTCGGTGTGGTTATTGTGCTTGCCACATGAAAGCAAAGAGTTGAAAATTATTGAAATCGGACTAAAATTACGGCCGCTTTTCAAATAACGGTAAATTTCAGAAATGTTTGAAACTTCAATAATTCGAAATTGAAGGACGCTAATTTACTCAAAATTGATACACCCTGGCTTACCATCTAGCGGTAGGTTTCGGAAAGGTGAAAAAACATATATTTAATGTTTGCGCCGGGTATTTAATGTTCGGCTCCGCCCGAACTTAGACTTTCTTACTTGTTTTTTTTTTCAATTTTATCTGTGATAGTACTTTATTTATACCTTTTTACATCTGTGATATTTATGTATTTATTTAGTTAATGAGCTATTTCTTCCACTTGTGATGTGAATACTATCATGTTAAGATAGAAGTAGACCTGTGATACCGTCGTTAAATGTATATATTTGCCCCAAGTGACAAGTGACAGTAATCGCCCGGCTATGAGTTGTGGGTCGAGGCCACACGTTGGACGCAACAAACACAACAAGACAGGCGGCGTTAACGCCTGTACGTGAACGGAAGTGTGAATACGTGTGGGTGTACACAAAGCAGCCATAATGTTGCATAAACGCTGGCAACATCGTATAATTAATCGGTAATCATGTAGCGCTAGCAACATTTGCTGCGATAAAGCAGTGTGAGTGTGAGTGTAGTAGTGTGAAAGTGTGAAAGTGGTAAGTTGAAATGGGGACTTTGAGCAGAATTGTGGATTCCATGAGTGATTTCATTCGGCCAAGTCACCTCTATAAAAGGCCGTAAGGACGGCCAACGGGATTAATATAGTGGTAACGTGTCCAGTTGAAGTTGATTTCGTGGCGAAAGTAAACGCGCGGAAGTGTTTTAAATACCGATATACTTAAATACAAAAAAAAGTAAGAAAACTAAGATCGGTGTAAGACGCGATATTCAAACGGTTCCGCACATATACATACCGCCAGCTATCAGTTTTATATTAAACCAGCTTTCATCGAGTTTACCTGATCGGAATTGGAGGTAAGTAAGCGTGTCAATAATATAACTAGCTTACCAATGCTTTGGAGCGCCAAAAAACCCGAAGTCAAGCGTTTATTGGGTCCAAACGCTGGTCAGGACTGGATTGGGTTGCCAAAAATAAGTTGGACACCCGAGCTAGGCCGGCCAGCTACCATAAAAATAAGCGGCCAAGAATATACATGCATATGCGTACTGCAAACCGAGATGTACATATGTACGTGCCCATGGGCATGTGTATGTACATACATACATATATGCATATAAGCAAATATATGCAAACGCAGCACCGCAAGACCAACTTGTTATACATTTCATGAGCATGAAATGGTATTATAACTTTGGTCCGCTGTTTGTAAGTACCAGAATAAAAAGAGATAGACCCACTAAAATGTATACTTATATGATCAGAACGTCGAGCTGAGTCGATTTAGCCATGTCCGTCTGTCTGTCTGTTTGTATGCAATCTAGTCTCTCAGTTTTCGAGATATCCGGATAAAATTTGGCAGGTAGGTGTATTTTTATAATGTATTAATCATTTGTCGGAACGGGAAGAATCGGACCACTATAANACTATAACCTATAGGTCCCATACAACTGATTGTTCAGATATGAGATTTTTTGTTATAACTTCTAAATTTATGCAGCTAGGAACATGTAATTTTGCAGTACTTGCACTCATTATCAAATTAATACTTACAGTGAAAATTACAAAGATCGGGTAACTATAACCTATAGCACCCATACAACTTATTGTTCAGATATAAAATTTTTCGTTATAACTCCTTCATTTATATAGCTAGGAACATGAAATTCCGCACTGTTTTCAATAATTACCAACAGAAAACTTACAGTAAAAATTAAAAAGATGGGGTAACTATACCCTATAGCTCCCATACAACTGATTGTTCAGATATGAGATTTTTCATTATAACTTCTCCATTTATGCAGCTAGGAACATGTAATTTTGCAGTACTTGCACTCATTATCAAATTAATACTTACAGTGAAAATTACAAAGATCGGGTAACTATAACCTATAGCACCCATACAACTTATTGTTCAGATATAAAATTTTTCGTTATAACTCCTTCATTTATATAGCTAGGAACATGAAATTCCGCACTGTTTTCAATAATTACCAACAGAAAACTTACAGTAAAAATTAAAAAGATGGGGTAACTATACCCTATAGCTCCCATACAACTGATTGTTCAGATATGAGATTTTTCGTTATAACTCCTCCATTTATGTAGCTAGGACCATGAAATTTCGCGCTATTTTCACTCATTATCAACAGAAGACTTACAGTGAAAATATCAAAGATCGGGTCACTATAACCTGCAGCCCCCATACAACTGATTGTTCAGATATGAGGTCTTTTATCATAACTCCTCCATTTATGCAGCTAGGAACATGAAATTTCGCACCATTTTCACTCATTATTAACAGAATACTTACAGTGAAAATAACAAGGATCGGATGACTACAACATATATCTTCCATACATCTGATTGTTCAGATATGGGATTTTACTGTAAAACTCCTTTATTTGAACAGCTAAAACCGATAAATTTCGTAAGATATTTTATAAATAATAATACAAAGTCTACTGAGAAAATCGTCAAAATCTATGCTGTATAAGCTTTATCTCCTATACCACCAATTGTTCAGATACCAGTTTTTGCGATATATCGCCTTTTTGTAGGAAACTAAACCCAATAAATTGTGTTACCAGTTTACATACCGATCACATAGCAGTGAAAATCACTTAGATTGGTGCTAATATAAGGTATATCTTCCATACCTCTGATTGTTCAGATGCGATTTTTTATATAGGTATGTAACTAGAGGTATCGATGTATGCAGATGTATTCAAAAGCAGTAATCTGTCAAAGTAAAATTTGCAGATGTTCATGAAAGGTATGAAGCCTTCGGCATAGTCGAAGACAGCGCTGCTCTTACTTGTTTCTAAATTATACTTGGTATTTCAGGTCGCCAGCAGAGGAAGTGCGAAAGGACCTCCATTAAGCACCTCTTATAGTCACATCAACACTTGTAAATACCTCCAAGCATCGCCTAGCACCGTGGGATATAACGAAAACAGTGGAGCACACGCATATGTACGCAACAAGAAATCCACCCGCACGCATTACAACTATCGAAAACGTTAAATTTCATATATATATATATATATATATATACGCTGCGGCTATTTTCTGGAGGAGATTGCACTGCCACTGGGGCCCAGCAACATGAGGATAGCGTAACAGCTGATCTGGAGAAACAGGCCGGAGTGGGTCAACGGCCGCCGTAGTACGACAGAGGGAACCGAACGGCAATAGCTGAGCACCAAATCAGTGCGAGAGAAACGAGGGATTCAGCGACTACGTGGGAGCCAAAGCAAAGCAACAACGACGCCAACATCGTGCACCTGTCACCAGAGCCGCCAGCAGTGGAGCAGCAAAGCAGCAGGGACACTCAGACATTAACATAGATAGCATAATCTGCTCAAACGGTTGCACTCAATTATTAGGTTGAGTACTTTTTTAGTTGAGATCGGATGTCAAATAGAGACTTACGAGTTAACATTTCTTGCTCAGAGAATTTTTTTGAAGAATATTATATTTTAAGTACATACATAATTAGTTATTTTCTTTTCATAGTAGTTTTAATGCTGAAGTTTGCTTACCTAGTTTTGTATTTTGCTATTCCCTCTCTTGTAAGCTTATACGCCACTAGATTAGTTTCCTGTTCACTTGAGTTATCAGGGATTTTTCTTTTGCATTAGGTTTAGGGATTTTTCTTTTGCATTGGGTTTAGGGATTTTTCTTTTGCATTCGGTTTAGCAATAATACAGATCTCACTCACTTCGGCCCACCTAGAATTCACCGTGCACCCTAATGTGATGCAATTTTAGAAGAGATTTAGTTTTTTTTATATAAAAAGGGAAAAGGGGGATACATTTTTATTCCGATGAACTGGTGATGTATACACCCGACTGCAGTTTAGGTCCGGGTTTTTTCTGTTTTTTTTTTTTTATTACTTCTTCGGTTTCTCTTTTGGATCTTGTTTGGCTTTGCGTCGCTAGAGTAATAACCTTTCTTTATTATTTCCATGCGGTTTAGGTGTGGTCCTTACTTCTAATTGATCATACAACGAAGTATGAATTAATTATTATTTTTTTTTTTTTTTGATTAAGCCTCCGATTCACTTTGTTTTTTTTTTTTTTTTGCATTTCGCGATCGATCCACGTTTTTTTTTTTTGCTACGATCGTGAGTGAGTAATATACCGGTCAGTTGATTACATACGTAGTACTGCCTGTATATATGTAGGTACTCATGTCTATATGTATGTATGAAGTTTCTCCCCGCGCAGTCTCTTTTCCGGAATGTTGGTACCATCATCGAAGGAGCGGAAAAGGTGAGTGAGTTAAATTATTTTATACTCTTACGTACATTGTTATGGTTCGCATATATTGGGAGCAGCAGTGAGTGCAGGCGGCTTGACACAATGGGGTGCACTTTGGCTAGTCATGTCGGCTGGGCGGCGTTCTTGCCTCCCTCCTGTTCCCTGCGCCATAGCAGAGAAAAGTCATGCCTTTGTCAAACGCACTGAACCAAAAATCCATCTCGGGATCAAAGAAAAACTTTCCTTACTTTAAGGTATAGGATTTAGGGATTATAACCAGCGTTGCCGCTTTGGTAATTTTTAACCAAAATTGGTAATTTTTTTATTTTTCAAGATTGGTAATTTGGTAATTTATTTTTCAGTTTGGTAACTTTTTCGATTCGGTCTTACATGGTTCTGATTCCACATTAGCAAGTGGCCCGTAGGCGTTTTCTTTTATAGAAATACCAGGTAATCCTGAAAGTTTCGCAAGGTGAAAGTTTTTCCAGCGTTCCTTGGCTACTAGAATGGTGTGATCTTTAACAAACTGCTTGAAAGTGGGGATTGCTAAGTATATCCACCGCGTCCTTTCCTGGAANTTGTTTCAGCGTTCCTTGGCTACTAGAATGGTGTGATCTTTAACAAACTGCTTGAAAGTGGGGNGTTTGGTAACTTTTTCGATTCGGTCTTACATGGTTCTGATTCCACATTAGCAAGTGGCCCGTAGGCGTTTTCTTTTATAGAAATACCAGGTAATCCTGAAAGTTTCGCAAGGTGAAAGTTTTTCCAGCGTTCCTTGGCTACTAGAATGGTGTGATCTTTAACAAACTGCTTGAAAGTGGGGATTGCTAAGTATATCCACCGCGTCCTTTCCTGGAAGGTTTTGGGTGGTCCTACCTTTTCCTGTCAGTTCGTCAGCCTTTCAATTACCATCAATTCTCCGGTGTACCCGGCAACCATATACAGTGTACGACAAAACTAAAGCACGAAACTTCCCATACCACCACAACCAGAAATAAAACTTACAAACACTTGGTAATAGCAATTCTTATCTCCCATAGATTCTCAATTGGGTTGAGATCGGGTGACTGTGCAGGCCACTGCAACACTTCCATTTTATTGGCAACAAACCACTCTTTTACACATTTAGCGGTATGCTTCGGATCATTGTCCTGCTGGTATATCCAGTTTAATGGCATTTCCTCCTCAGCGTGGGGCAGCATAATTGTTTCGAGAATGTCTTTGTACACAAATCTGTCCATTATGCCATTAATTCTATGAATTGGACCCACTCCATTGCCGGAAAAACAGCCCCACACCATTACGTTGCCTCCACCATGCTTTACTGTGCCTTTTGAGTAGCGTGGATTTAAGCGTTGCCCTTTAGGTCGGCGTACTAGCTTCAGTCCATCAGAATTTTTGATGTTGAACTTGGATTCATCAGAGAAAAGGACGGTTCGCCACTTGCTAATGGTCCAGTTAATGTGCGTCTTTGCAAATTCGACTCGTGCTCTACGATTCTATATTGAAATAAAAGGTGTTTTTAGCACTTCTATAAGTTGGGAAGCCGCCTTCGACAGTTCTTCGCTGAATGGTTCTAAGGCTAACGTCCAATGAAAATTCACTTCTCAGGGATCTCGCCGATATGAAGGGATCTTTCTGGACCTTTCGGATGATTAATTTATCCTGACGAGTAGTGGTTTTGCGGGGCCTGCCACCTAAATGTATGGTATCACAGGAGCCGGATGACCGAAAACG
>NW_016162289.1:811-14491 GCF_001687245.7 Rhagoletis zephyria | reverse complement strand
GGTTTTCATCCATATACAAATAAATTGAGTTTATTCATTATATGAAAGCCAATGCGACAAAAAAAATTCTAAAAAATTAACGGTAATTCGTAGCTACTTGAAGTTTTCATATTATCACACTAAAATAGCAGTGGCTAAAAAACTGTGTACTCAAAAAAATTCTAGCACTTCCGAGAAAAAAGTTTGAAACTTAGGTGAAAATTTTTTGCCATTTTTTGAAGTTTTCTACAAATTGTTAAACTTGGGTTTTTATGGGGTTTGTTAGAGAAAGAACTGTATTTTAATTGAAAATCCTTAAAAATAAATAAATAAGCATAAGTGCCACACAATATCACTTTGAAATGGCGTGCTATAGATATGACCGATACTGTATATGGGAATATTTACAAATTGGGTTTTTTTTTCAATAAATTTACTTCTACTTTAGTTTGAGTTCATCTAATTTTGTTTACTCAATACATCACTTATTCTTTGAGTTTCTTATGCACCTACATACATGGGCGCAGCCAGTTAGGGGCAGGGGGGTGCTCGAGACCCCCCCCCTAACTTTCAAATGTTCCTTATATATATATAAAATAGTACCCTGAAATGCCAGCTTAATAGGGTCGAGCCCCCCTAAATTTCATTCTGGCTACGCCGATGCCTACATATATATTTTTTTTCTCTTCAGGTTATTTTTTATTTATTATATTTTATCCGATTCAAATCTTATAATAGTATTTGTTTTTGTTAAATGGTGTAGTTATCCTGATTTACGGTTGATTTAAATTTTACTTTGAAAATTTCCCTTACTCATTACATTGTTAGTATTGTAAATATGTATGTTTTTATTTTCTCTGTAAGTGCAAAACCGCGTATTAACAAAAAGCAAAACCGCGTATGTGAAGTTTTAGAAATTATTTTCTAGAGTGTAAAAACACTCATATTTCAAAATGGTTCTTTTTTATAAAGAAATCGCATTTCTGCCTAGTATATTTCAGGACGAATAGATAAGGATTGAGCCAAGAGCTTGTGTGAGCAAATCCAATTTTTGGCAGCCAATGTCAGTTACGCGGTTTTGCAGAATGACGATACGCGGTTTTGTACTTTAAACGACGATATGTAGGTACTCGTACCCGTCATGCGTCGCTTTATTTCTTTTTTCCCCTTCCCTATACTACCTATATCTTCCTTCTCACTCATGTAACGTTTTCAGTTTTAAAAATTTCACTCTCCATTTTTGCCATACCGCCGCCTAAGAAGTTGCACTTAAAAAATTTGCCTAAAAGTGGCGCATGAGTCGGGATATTTGGAGAACTCGCATTTATGGTCCGATTTGGTTCATACTTGGAAAGCTTGTTAAAATAAAGGTAGGGGATATTTGCCCACATACACATTTCGTCGTAATTTTAAATATATCCCAATTTTCTCACTTCAGTAAAACAGTTTCCCCGCGAGTTATTTGAATAAGCATTTTATTAAAAATATATAAATGTATAATTATGTGCTGGTGTTTAAATTCAAAAAAAAATCTTCAATAAAAAATTCATGTGTAAAAAGAATATATCAACAGTGTTTCTGAAAAGCGACCCTCAACCAAGTGGTTTTTATGTATTATCAAGTATTATAGGTAAAGAGCGTCTTTAGATTTTGGCAGATTTAGCCAAACTTAGGGCTTCAGTAAGCATTCTTCCAAAGTCTGCGTGAACCAGAGTGAAGTTCTTAACAGCGCGCTCTTGAATGAACTGACTGGCGTTGCTTAAATTACCAGCAATATTAGCTACTAGACGCTGACGAGCTTTCTCGTCCAAGACATACACCCAGAAATCGGTAACTTGGCTGTAGTTATCTTCAGTGAAGCCACTGCTGAAACGATACACATCACCCTGTGTAGGGCAACACGGCATCAGGCTTTTTGCACGAGCACTTTCATCAGGGCCAGAGAATGAGTTCGGGAAGTAGTTAGGAGCACCACCTTGGTTGTCATTAACACGCATCGCACCATCGCGCTGGAAGTTCTTTACGCTAACACGGTAAGGACAGTTAACTGGTATCTGCAAATAATTCGGTCCTAAGCGATGTCTATGGGTATCGGAGTATGAGAAAAGTCGTCCTTGCAACATCTTATCGGGTGATGGTTCGATACCCGGAACCAAATGGGCTGGACTGAAGGCAATTTGCTCTACTTCGGCAAAATAGTTGGTCGGATTTCTATCGAGCACTAACTTTCCAACTGGTATGAGCGGGAAATCCGCGTGACTCCAGACCTTGGTTACGTCGAAGGGATTATATTTATATTTCTTGGCTTGATCAAATGTCATCACTTGAATATAAAATGTCCAACTTGGGTAGTTGCCATTTTTAATGGCATTGTAAAGATCTCGAATGCTGTAGTCGGGGTCCGTTGCCGAAAGTTCTTGAGCAACCTTCGGATCCAAATTTTTAATACCCTGATCTGTTTTGTAGTGAAATTTGGCGTAGACAGGGTCGCCTTTGCAATTGATTAACTTAAAGGTGTGGGAGCCATAACCATTCATATGGCGGTAACCGTCGGGAATGCCACGATCGCTAAACAAGAAAGATACCTGTAAAGCAGAACAGGTCAATGGTTGAATAAGAAGCCCTAATCAAGTTATTTGTTACCTGGTGGGTACTTTCCGGGCGAAGAGTCAAAAAGTCCCAGAACATATCAGGATCTTTCAAATGCGTTTGAGGATTGCGTTTCTGTGTATGGATGAAACTAGGGAACAAAATCGGATCGCGAATGAAAAAAATTGGAGTGTTGTTGCCCACCAAATCCCAGATACCATCGTCAGTATAAAATTTAACAGCAAAACCACGCGGATCGCGAACAGTGTCAGCAGATCCACTTTCTCCACCGACTGTGGAAAAACGGATAGCGACCGGTGTGCGCTTGTGTACCTTTTCGAACACCTTTGCTGCGGAATATTTTGTAATATCATGCGTCACTTCGAAATAACCAAAAGCGCCAGCACCTTTGGAATGGACTACACGCTCCGGTATGCGCTCACGATCGAAAGCAGCCAATTCATCCAAAAACTTGACATCCTGCAATAAAACCGGACCCCTTGGTCCTACAGTTAGAGTGGCATCCTTAATGCCAACGGGGTTGCCGGATCCTGTAGTAATTACACCAGGCGATTCCTGCAATGAAATTAATTAAATGCTGATTATTGATTACAATAATAACAATAAAATAAAATATAGAAAAAAATGCAAAGCGAGTGCTGCATCAGATGAAATTGGCGATACAATTTTAGCCAATAGTTATTGAACGTCAAAGTATATTATGAGGCACACTCAAAATACATAAAGTCACTCACAGAAGTAACTAGTTTTTTCACAATATTTAAAATGTAGCTCATTCTATAACAAAAACCATATAAATCATTCTTGCAAACTTTGTACAAAATGCATAAAAATTAATCAAACTTAAAAATAATTTCATCAAAATTTCAAACCATTTATTCAGAATTTTTAGAAAAATTTTCGGTATGCAGTTTTGTAGCCGGTTCAATTTTAGTACAATAAAGTGCAAGTTTCAAGCAGCTACAAATTACTGCTAATTTTTTAGAATTTATTTTGTCGAGGGCGTTGCGCATTTTCTTCCATACAAAATAGATTTTGTTCATGGCTTATATAGAAACAAATACGCAACACCCTCGACAAAATAAATTCTAAAAAATTAGCAGTAATTTGTAGCTTCTTGAAACTTGCACTTTATTGTACTAAAATTGAACCGGCTACAAAACTGCATACCGAAAATGTTTCTAAAAATTCTAAAAAATCAGCGGTAATTTTTAGCTACTTGAAACGTGCACTTTATAATGCTAAAATGAAAGGGCTACAAAACTGAATACAGAATTTTTTTTTTTTAAATTCCGAATAAAAAGCTTGAAATTTTGATGAAAATTTTTCAAGCTCGATTCATTTTTTTGTACGAAGTTTGCAAGAATGATTTATATGGTTTTTGTTATAGAATGAGCTAAAGTTTAAATGAAATTTAACGAAAAACGTTTATGATGGAAAACATTTTGAATATTGTGCAAAAACTAAATTACGAATACTTGTGTGAGTGACTGTATAAGTGCATCAGTATCAGGGATTGGCAAAGGGTGCTGTTTTTGTGACTTTAAGCCTACTCACGTTAAAAACGGAGGATGAACGAACACCACCGCAAAGCGTGCTGTCTTGCAAATACAGCCACCACAAGTGAACGATGCTTATAACAGCTCATACTGATATTGACTTCGGCAAATCTGTACTCCGAATGATCGTGCACCAAACCAGCAACCGCCGTATTTGATCGACTGCCAAAAGCACGATACTGCTTTGGACGGTTGCCGAAAGCATGACAGCTTATGTGAAAGACTGGCGAAGGCAAGATGCCGCAGTTAGCTAAATTGATTTGTTGCAGAAGTCAAACCGCCGCCTTTGGTTTGTTGCTGAAGCCGCGTTTGACGTGTTGCCGAAGTGATGATACTGTAGTTCAAAAACATTCAAAGACACTTGCTTGTTTGAAATGAAGCATTGATATGTACATACATACATACTTACGTACGTATGCATATTCACAACTAGCCAGCAGTGAGCAATGCAATTGAATGGTAGACGCGCTATAAATACATACATACATGCATACGAGACGATAAATTACCCTTTACCACATTCGTCGTCATTTCAGCAATAAGTCAGATGATTTTCAGCAACAAGTCTGATGAGTTTCAGCAACAAGTCAAATGGCTTTCAGCAACAAGTCAGATGATTTTCAGCAACAAGTCAAACGACTTCTGCAACAAATGATGACTCTCATGTTTTCGGAGCCGTTCAACTGCCACGTTTGCTGGTTTCGTGCACGATCATTCAGAGTACAGATTTGCCGAAGTCAATATCAGTATGAGCGGTTATAAGCATCGTTCACTTGTGGTGGCTGTATTTGCAAGACAGCTCGCAATGCGCTCGTGTTCAGTCATCCTCTAATTTCGTTTAGGTATCGATACTACTAAGCCAACGCCGCTGCTCAGTCATACAAAGCAGCGGTATTGAATGAGTATGAACAGTTGACGATCAACCAATGCCAATCCCTGATCAGTATAGTACATATCGCACGTTTAATAATAGAGAGATGTAACTCAAAATTTACGTTTTTGGAGATTTCATTATGCAATTAATCATCTTGATAAGAAGAATATGTTCAGTCTAACAGATTACCACGCTTCCCAAATATGGCGAAGATATGTGTCTTTCCATCTGCCTTTTTGTATACCAACTGTATGAATTGATAAAACTTTCGCCCCTATTGCGAATGTCGCCTGGCAGTAGATAAACGACTATTAAGCGATTATCGATGCTTTCGTGAGTGTCGCTTAATCGCTCAATTAGCGACTGTGAATACTTTTTAATCGCTCATCCTTCTATTGCTGTTTTTTAGTCGTTGGAGTTTGCGTTTATAAAATTTACATAAGAAAGTGTTACTATAATGGATAAAAAGTGAGTCAATTAAACTGGAAGTTGTAAAAAATTGTTAAATATACATATGTATGTATGTGTCTGAATTACAGATAAAAAATTGTAAGCAACAAAAGGCAACTTGCGCGGTTGGTCGAGCTGATGCAGGAGAATGAGGACCCAGGCAAAGAAATTTTCGGAAAGAGTAGGGGCGGAAGCTCCGCTTCTATTGTGAAAGATATGCAATATATCTTGTGCATATAACTCCGGCTACGCCATCCAAACACCGTGCATGCGCAGAACCAACATCAAAGTTTACAAAAAACTGTGTAATTTACTAATTAACTAGTGCTCGGAAATTTGAAATCTTTATTTTAAATTAAAGTTTAATTCTTTCACTACACTTGTACGTTAAAGTTTTTAAACTCGGGTCACGCGTTTGGACACAAATACCAAACATCATTGTACAAATACCTAAACCGTACCGTATTTCTTAAACTTCCATAAAGTTTATTAATGAGGAAAACAGCGTTTCCTGCAAATCCTGTAAAACCTACAAACAGTTAAGCATCTGGAACGCAACTTCTATTCATATAATTCTCATATGTGCATACACTTCATCTTCCAACTCCAAGGGATCCGACGAATCTCGCAATTCCCTCCTTGCTTTAGCCAACTCTATTAACCTATTAGCTTCCACATCATCTTCCTCATCACTAAACCATATTTTAACTGTATCCATTTTTTAAATTATTTAACAAACAAACAGCTGTTTACAATTCAGTCAACCACTCACAAGAGTACAAATTTTTATCGATCAAGTTACACAATTGCAAAATAGAAGATGATCGACTGGATCGACAAATTTCTATTTTACTGCCAGTCGACACTCGCAATAGGGGCTTTTGATTGCTTTTTCCCACAAAATTTAAATTTTGAAATACTTCGTTATATTATTGAACGTGCGATATGTATATACATACGAAAACATATAAAAAAAAATCTTTATTTTTGTGAAAAATTGCACCACATATGTATACGTCATCCTTANCTCCAACAAAGCTCGGCACACGCGGATTCCAATGCTTCCGTTGAAAGCAGAATCGAGCGTATTGAACGAGCACTCGCATGCATTGAGAAAAAGAGCAATAAAAGCCATCAACGAGCACGGTCTCAAAGTCACCAAAACAGCCCTCTACGTTCCTCTGCGAACTNACACCAGGTTGGTGGCTCCATCAAGTGATTTTACCATAAGGCTCGAGGCATATAACTTACTTGTACTGCTGGTACAATATTAATTTTTTTACAAATGAGGTCCAGGAAAGATCGAGATAATAAGAGCCGAAATTTCATAATTTTTCTACCATTTTGTTAAACAATTTCTCTTTTTTTAATTCACAACTTTAATATCGTNTTGCGAATGTCGCCTGGCAGTAGATAAACGACTATTAAGCGATTATCGATGCTTTCGTGAGTGTCGCTTAANTCATCCTTACCAGTGTTGCCGCGAATCATTTTTAGTGGTAGCCAAATTCTTTTAAAAAAAGAGCTAAAAAAAGTCGTTGTGGCTAAAAATGGTAGCTAAAATTTTTACTTACATACGCATATATACACGCAAACATTTTCAATAAGTAATGGTATAAAAACAATGAACTCTGGAAAAAAGGCAAATATTTTATCCAACCAAAAACCTTTTTGTATAAAAGGGGAAATATACGACACCAGGTTGGTGGCTCCATCAAGTGATTTTACCATAAGGCTCGAGGCATATAACTTACTTGTACTGCTGGTACAATATTAATTTTTTTACAAATGAGGTCCAGGAAAGATCGAGATAATAAGAGCCGAAATTTCATAATTTTTCTACCATTTTGTTAAACAATTTCTCTTTTTTTAATTCACAACTTTAATATCGTGAACTTAATCTTCCACAAGCACGGCTTTGACTCATATAGTGCAAGAAATTTCCGCCAAAATACTTTTTACTTAGAAAATTGAGCTAATTTCACCACTCACGACATCAGCATGCTGGTACAATCATAAAATTTTCAAATAGTTTTTGAACAACAACACACCACAAGAACATACACGGTCAATCGACTTGATAGGCCATTTGACAAATTGAGCATATTAAGGGCCGTAAACTTATCTATTTTAAACCATAGTTAAATCGTTAATAGATAAGTTGCCAGCCCTACCACTTTTACAGTATGTATGTGTGGCAACGCTGCGACAACACATAAAATGCAACTCTGCTCAATCCAATTTGACAGCGGCATATTCTTGCTCTTTCTTTCTGTTCCGGTTTCGAGGAGATAAAACAGGCGTGTGATTTTTACAATTATCTTGATTTTGTAGATTTGAGTTAAAATAAATATTAACTTAGTTTCCCTATACATAACTGGTGTTTCTTCTGCATTGAGCGACTGGGACGATATAACTGGTGATAAGGCGGATTCCTCCCGATTAAAATATTGGTTCGAACATCCGAGAAACGTGGGCGAACTTCCATCATGGGAACCAACGACGGAAATTCAGGCGACACCACCTCCGAAAATAGCACCTGCACCGACGATAGCGCTGATATTAGTAGTTTCGCCGCCCGAGTCCAAGTGCCACTACTGAGTGGTTTCTCGCTACAGAGCATCGAGTCCTGGTTGACCCGCTTGGAAGCGTTTTTCTCCATAAACAATTTCGGGAAAATGAACCAGGACCAACGGGACAACGCTAAGTTTAATATCGCAGTAATGTACATGGATGAGCGCCTGCACGAACAAACCTTCGATATCGTACGAAATCCTCCAGTAAAGGATAAGTACGCCTGGAGCAACTCACTTCGGGGATTCAGCTTGGTGACAACAAACCTAGTCACATGTTGTCCCAGTTACAAAGAACCGGAGTCTCTACGGACAAGAAACTCATAAAAGATTTTTGGCTGCAAAAGCTACCTGTCTCAGCGCGCGCCGTAATCACTGGAATCGACAAAGGTAACCCTGAGATGACACTGGAACAACTGGCGTCAATAGATGATGAAATAATCGACGTTGTCCGGGTCAATTCAGTAGAGGCTGTTAGCGCCGGCTCCTCCAAACGGCCGCTCCAACAAAGCTCGGCACACGCGGATTCCAATGCTTCCGTTGAAAGCAGAATCGAGCGTATTGAACGAGCACTCGCACGCATTGAGAAAAAGAGCAATAAAAGCCATCAACGAGCACGGTCTCAAAGTCGCCAAAACAGCCCTCTACGTTCCTCTGCGAACTCGCAACAAATGTGTTGGTATCACAAGCGATTCGGAACCAAGGCGCAAAAATGCAATTATCCTTGCAACCTTAAGGAACAAAAAAACTAATCTCGACGGCGACTTCTGCAGCTAATGCCGTCGTTTCAAACCAAACAGGCTGCACCATGTCTAATTTTACAAGTTCACGGCCAAACACCCACAGAGTTTTTGTCATCGATCACCGTTCCAATCTTCATTTTTTAATTGATACAGGTGCAGACGTTTCAATTGTAAATGCTGCAGCTGTTAAACGACCAGTACTGGCACAAACTACACCTCAATTATATGCCGCAAACAATACGAAAATAGAAACGTTTGGTGTCATACGATTAACCCTCGACCTAGGACTACGAAGACCCTTCGAGTGGACTTTTGTCGCTGCTGACACAAAGCACAATATAATAGGCGCAGACTTTCTGAGTAAGTAGAACATATTAATTGATATGCATAACACCACTATCATCGATGGGCAGACGAAATTGGCAAGCCGAGCTATATGCGCTGTCGGTGTGCAGCCGTACAATATCAAAACGTACGACACCAATAGCATTCACGCGGATTTACTGCAAGAGTTTAGCGACATAACTGAAACCAACAAACCTTTTGAAAACAGCACCAACGATAACGGCGTTAAACATTTTATAATAACGAAAGGCCAGCCAGTGTTTCAAAAGCCACGGCGACTGAGTTCGGAGAAATACCACGCAGTTAAGGAGGAAATCCACCACCTCATAAAGACGGGCGTATGCAGGCCATCAAAATGCCCCTACGCCAGTCCGCTCCACGTGGTACGCAAAGCCGACAACTCATGGCGACCCTGTGGTGACTTTAGGGCACTAAATGCGCAAACGCAACCAGATAGATATCCTCTGCCGCACATTCACGACTTCACTTGTTTTTTACATACCAAAGACCGCTGTCACCACACCGTTCGGCCTATTCGAGGGTTATTCAAAGGTATATGCATGAAGCATTGAGAGATTTGGACTTTGCGTTCAGCTATGTGGATGACATTTGCGTCGCATCCACAACAGACGAAGGGCATACGTCGTACCTTCGTTCAGTTTTTGAAAGGCTACGAAAACATTCTTTGACCATAAATCCTTCAAAATGTAAATTCAGATCAGCGAAAATCGAGTTTTTAGGCTATTTAGTCCAACCGGAAGGTATAAGCCCCTTACCCGCAAAAGTAGAAGCCATTCGCAAATTTCCCTTGCCAAAATTCGCATTCGAGCTTAAACGATTCTTGGACATGGTAAATTTCTATTGTCGGTTTATACCACACGCAATTGACCAACAGCAGCACTTGCACGCACTTGTTACAGGGAACAAGAAGAAAGACCGAACTCCTATAGCTTGGGACGACAAATCAATGCATCACTTTCAAAAATCTAAGGACGACTTAGCAAGCGCTACACTGTTAGCACACCCGGCGCCATCGGCTGACTTGATATTATCCACCGACGCAAGCGATACAGCTATGGGCGCGGTAATACACCAGCTTATCGATGGGCAACCACAACCACTCGCGTTTTTTTCAAGAAAGTTTACATCCGCGCAGTGCAAATACAGCACATATGACCGCGAATTGCTCGCGATTTACACCGCTGTTAAGCACTTCAGACATTTACTTGAAGGTATACAATTTTCGGTAGCAACGGATCATAAGCCACTCACATTTGCTTTCTCACAAATAAAAGACAATGCGTCACCTAGACAAATTCGTCATCTCGACCTTATCGGCCAGTTCACAACAAGCATACTGCACATACCAGGAGCTGCTAACATCACTGCAGATACCCTCTCGCGCATCAACGCCCTCCATATCGCTGTAGATGGCGTCATAGATTACGAGGAGATAGCTAAGCGGCAAAAAACATGCGAAGAACTCCAAGACTAATGCAATCAAACAACACAACATTACAGTTCAAACAAATTAAATTGTCTCCAGACGCTACACCTATCACTTGCGACGTTTCCGGCAGTTCAGCGCGTCCTTATATACCACCTCCACAACGACAAGCCGTCATTGCGAAGTTGCACAATGTAGCGCATCCAGGAAAAAGAGCCACCGCGCGATTAGTGAAGCAACAGTTTGTATGGGAGAATATGGAAGCCGACGTTGGTAAATATGTAACGCATGGCATACCATGTCAACGCTCAAAGGTGGGTAGGCACGTCACTTCACCAATTGAAAGGTACAATTTACCTTCGGAGCGATTTGAGCACATAAATATAGATATCATCGGCCCCTTGCCGCCATCAAATGGTAATAGATACTGCTTAACGATTATTGATAGATTTTCCAGATGTCCAGAAGCAATCCCGCTATCGGACGTAAACGCAGACACCATAGCTCTCGCATTGCTTAACGGGTGGATCAAGCACTTCGGACTGCCCCTTCGCATCTCAACCGACCAGGGTAGGCAGTTTGAGTCGACACTCTTTCGAGAGTTATCGCAAGCATTAGGTGTAACACATTTGCGAACGACGGCTTATCACCCGCAATCGAACGGTTTAATTGAGAGGTTTCATAGAACTCTCAAAACAGCGATTATGTGTACGAATTCAACAAATTGGTCTTACCAGCTTCCACTTATTCTGCTTGGCCTCCGATCAGTGTACAAACCAGATATCAAGGCAACACCCGCTCAGTTGGTTTATGGTACTACACTCAGACTTCCGGGAGATATGTGTGAAACCCGCAGAACTGCATCTCCATCAGAATTCGTCCAAACGTTGTTAGCTAACATGCACGATTCGCAACCGACAGACACAGCGCATCACCACAAGCGCAAGCCTTTCGTGTTTCCAGCACTCGCCACAGCTACTCACCGCATCAAACCTGCTTTTGTATGCCAGCCTTTTGCAGGCTCGCAAAGCCCAAACGAATTCGAACTTCAAGAAGACGTTGCAGACCCTACGTCCTCCGAGAAGAAGACAAGAGCTGGACGTTTAGTCAGACTCCCACCTCGCTACGCGACCTAGATGTCTGGGGGGAGTATTGTGGCAACGCTGCGACAACACATAAAATGCAACTCTGCTCAATCCAATTTGACAGCGGCATATTCTTGCTCTTTCTTTCTGTTCCGGCTTCGGGGAGATAAAACAGGCGTGTGATTTTTACAATTATCTTGATTTTGTAGATTTAAGTTAAAATAAATATTAACTTAGTTTCCCTATACATAACTGGTGTTCCTTCTGCATTGAGCGACTGGGATGCTATATATGTATAAAAACGTAAGGAACATACAATCCATATATGTCTATATATCAGCCTTTCTTAGTTTAAAAATTCATCTCTTACATAAATAAAAAAAAAAATAGATCAAATTAAGTATATACAACTTTTTCATGCCAAGTATAAATAAATTCTCCAAAGGGCAAAAAAAGGGCTAGGGGTAATTTTAAATTTACGTGGTCAAAAAAAGTATGTGGTAGCTAAATCTAGCCACCAAATGGCTTACTTACTGGTCCTTACTTTCAAAATAATTATATGTATATGGCAAATGGAGTCCACCATTTCATATATTCACGGCTGAGTGGAAGATCGAGCTATCTCGGAAACGCCCTATCTCAGAAAACATTTTAAGAACGCAATATTTTCGAATTTGATTGAAAAAGGCCGTATCTCAGCAAACTTTTCAGAAACGCCCTAGTTCAGAATTTGGTTCAAAAATGCCCTATATCAGCGGCGATTTAAAAACACCCTATATCTACTTACTTTCCGATTCGCTAGTTTAAAAAATGCGTGTTTATTAAATCCTCTGAATTCAAAGTAGTGCATTTTGAACTTAACTTAACTAACTTTTGTAAGTACGGGATCACTTTCTAGTAAAAAATGGTAGCTTCTGTCAACTTCAACATAACCTCCAAATTTTGGTTGTAAATTTTTGCTTATTTTAACACCACCAAAAATACTTTAAAATTGATTAGAATCCACTTAAACAAGTAATTAAATACTTTTCAACATGCATTAGAAGAGTGCACTTTTCTTTTGTTTACAATTTGGTTGCCAAACACACTACAGCTGATCGTTTGACACATTTACCATAACTTGCCAGAAAAAAATCTTCGGACTAAAA
This sequence comes from Rhagoletis zephyria, assembly GCF_001687245.7. Classification (NCBI taxonomy): domain Eukaryota; kingdom Metazoa; phylum Arthropoda; class Insecta; order Diptera; family Tephritidae; genus Rhagoletis; species Rhagoletis zephyria. The sequence continues at coordinate 1,678 of NW_016162289.1, read as the reverse complement.
CTGGCAACTTCTGACTGAGAAAGAACCTTTTTTACTCTCTTTTTTGCCCTCTCAATAGTCAGAGAACCGAGTACGGGATCGATTTCCAGTAAAATCTGACTATTTCTGCCTAGTCCGGACTCGTACGGGGTCGCAACTAGTTCTTAACTCGTCGATACTTTTCGGCATTCGCGATATTTACTCAGTACTTGTCAAAAAGCATCGAGTTCTCGATACTACTCAGTACTCATGAAAATTATCGATATTCTGTACTCGGTACTCGTATCGGTCTATCAATAGATTTTTGTTCTCCAAACGCCACTATCCAATTTCTATGTGAGTAAAAATTCCTGAAGTGGCCCCTTCAAATTTCACAAGGTAACGAATATTGCAATAAGTATTTGCATTTATTAGCTTGAGTATACATAAATACATCAGCAAAGTATTTCGCCAGTATTCGATTTTTTTTTAATATATTTTTTTAAATTTAATATTTATGTACTTTATATTTGTAATAATTATTTTTCATGCGATTTTCATGAAACTTTGAAAAATAGTTTTCTAAAAGACAGTCGAATTTTTTTTAACAATTTTTATTTTTTCAAACTTTTTTAAAATTTTATTTATTTTTTAATAATTTTTTTTTCTACAATAGTGTTATTGAGCTTTGCACCACGATTTGTTTGTTAGGAAAAATGGAAAAAAACAAAACCGACTTCAACTCTCATATAAAAATTTAACATTATCGTTAGTTTCTTCACGATCCAATTATCGGATCTAAACAAAATTAGTATGGGACCACCCTTGCCGATGAAAAACGAATTATTGAAATCGGTTAACGTGGTCCAAAGTTATGCGGCAACATACATAAAAAAAAAAAAAAAAAAA
>NW_016162289.1:0-478 GCF_001687245.7 Rhagoletis zephyria | reverse complement strand
AAAAAAAAAAAAAAAAAAAAAAATATTCCGACGAACTGATAACCTCCTCCTTTTATGGAAGTCGGTTAAAAATGAGCAGAAAAGAGTTACTCAGGTGTACGTGGCATATGACTAACATCCTTACCTGCTCATTTTTCATATAAAAAATGCGTGTGTAACACCGTACACATGATAGAAGTGAAACTTCTTAAAAAAGGTGTGAGTACCAGGTACCTACTCACGAAAATGGATGTATAAACATATGTTTACGGATCGGCAAACCATTAGGCGATTGAGTTACATACATAGGTTTGGTTAGAAATCAAACAATAATTTCATTTCATCTTATTAATTTTCTGATAAACATATAATTTATTTATTCATTTTCCGTTAACACCACCTTATATGAATTCGCGCTTCTAGCATACATAGGACCGGGTTGTAATTGAAGTACAGTGACGAGCAAAACTGTAACATGGTGTAACACTTTTTACTTCAG
>NW_016162288.1:31309-44189 GCF_001687245.7 Rhagoletis zephyria | reverse complement strand
TTTTTTTTTTGCTAAAAATTACTTGTTTACATACATTTTTGGACCACTTTAATACACATACATGCCATTATTGCCAAAGAAATATTCAATGTAGCCATGACGTGTCAACAAGAAATCATGACTTATTAGCGTTCTTGAAGACACTAATTGACACACAAATCGTACAAAAAATTTTAAAAGAACGAATTAAACGTGTCTTAAATATTTACGTGGTAAGTGGTAAGGACACACATGCGTTCCCACGAAAGTCGGATCTACGTAACCGGAACGACCCAGATTTATATCTGGCCAAGGACTGGGGAATATGTATGCTGTTACAACAAAAACAATAACACATATGCATAGGTAGATGAAAATAAAAATATCGTCAAGATAGCCAAAACAAGCTTCAGCAGACAGCTAATATGTCTGAATTGAATTCAAGTTTCTACAATTTTAGTTTCGATTAATTTCAACTCATTCCTTGTTTCGACAAAGTTTTTAGTCCATATTAAATTACACTGGAACTCAATCAGCTACATTCACATTCTGTTTATCAAGTGAAGTCATATCAACAATGGGATTCTAGAAATCGCTTAGCTAAATTTCTATCGCTAAATATCTCTGAATGAATGACATATGGGGTTAAAAATATACAACGCGAAAGCGGAAGGGGTTAAATATAAAATCGTAAGCAATACGGATATTCATTATTCATTTAGAGATTTTTAGCGACAGAAATTTAGTGTGGCGATTTCTAGAATCCCACGGCAGTATACATAATAAATTTGAATGTTTCCGATAACTCCTTGAATCCAGAAGACCTCCATGAAAATTTTTCGATGACAGAATTTAGTACACAATAAAACTTTTCGGTGTCTCTTGGTCCGTCAGGTTTTTCATGTAAGTCCAAATCGGATTTTAAATTTGTTAAGTTTGGGAAACGTTTACCAAAAACCAAGAAGGTGATGAGGAAATGTGGTGATATCCGAAATAGCAGCTATAACTTCTACCAAATTTTCAAAAAAAAATTCATTAAAATTTTGGAATATAGATACCCCCCTATTATGAATTCGTGCTATGAACGATAAACGCTTGCATTCTGTTACTCTCTATTACGTATCGATGTTGTCGTATGAAATCCGATAGTTATACTACGTTCAAATTGACGAGTTACACATGTTAAATGGGCTTGAACCAGTTAAATGAACAAAACATGTTCATAAACAAGTTAAATCGGATGCAATTGTTTTTGGAAAATTGAAGCAGTTAAATCATTTAACTCGTTTGAAAACCAGTTCAGCGCAGAGTTGTATCAGAAAGCTTTCTGCTCCGGCCAATCAGAAAGACACAAAAGTTTTCACGCCAACGTTAAAAAATTTATATTCTCAAAAATATTAAAAATTAAAAACTATCCAAAAATATCAAAATTGTATGCATGTCTGCCCGCCAAAAAAGAGGCCAAGGAGGTAATTAGTTATTTCCCATTAGGTCTCATCGTATGTGGAGATAAATAGTGCATATGAACTAAACATTTTGAAGTCTTTAAGTAATCCGTATGCGTTAATATCATGAAGCAGACATTCGCTCAAAACAAATTGAAACGCAAAAACTTGATTTTGAATATTTTTTTTCGAATTATTATTGGTAATCACAACAACCGTCAAAGTTAACTCCAATTGTTCAATGTGGACGATTGTGTTTTCCAAAAAGCTCTTTTTCGTTTAACAAGTTAAATGGGGCCAATTTGAGCGTAATATTAGGGTAGTAGATTTGTGAAAGCATGTGATTACTGAAAGCACCTTCGCTGCGCTCCCCACACCAAAAGACGTCCACCTAGGTGAACGTAGGTTCCGCAGGGTTGTCACTGCTGCTGCAGCTCGCTTCGTACCTGCAGGATGCATAACGGACCCCCGTCCAAACTTCCCTGCTGAAGTGCCTGTTCTACCCGATGATCGTAACAGCCTTCGTCAGGCCGATCCCGGAAATCCCCGTACAAGGGATCTCAACGCGGAGATTCGGCAGCTTGTGAACATACATAAGCGGAAGAGCATCTGAAGACCAGTAACTTCGCATCTGGTGTGAGTAAGCTTTGGTCAACCGTAAGGTCACTATCCAATCCGACGAAGAGCGACGACAGGCTCGAAATATCTTTCGGCGACCATGCTTCGTCGGACCCCGAGCGATGCGCGAGCTATTTTAGCCGGCAATTTATACTGCATCCTCCGGCGGACAAAGCCAAGCCTCGAGTGACCAGAAGGCTGCACAAACTGCCAGCAACCAGTGCGCCTCTTGTTTTCACTTGCGGTGAAGTTCAGGTAGCCATCGGGAAGGCGAAAGTCTCCAAAGCCATGGGGCCCGAAGGAATATGCATGTTGCTGCTGAAAAATTTGGGTCCTGCGGGAGTAGACTATTTAGCCACGGTTCTCAACCCATCAATGGCCACTCTCGGCATTCTAGACATCTAGAAGATGGATAGAGTGGTCCCACTACTCAAACCGGTTAAACCGCCCATCAAAGGAGAGTTATCGTCCGATAACACCCTCCTTTCCCCGGTTGCGAAGCCACTAGAGGCCTTGCTACTCCCGTATTTTACGAACCACCTGACCCCAGCGAAGCATCAGCATGGTTTCCGTAAACTGCACAGCACAACAACAGCACTTAACGCCATAAACACTCAAATAACACGTGGCCTAAACCACAATCGTCCCTGTGAGAGAACTATTCTAGTAGCGTTGGACCTGTCAAAGGCGTTTAATACCATCAGCCACTCCACGCTGCTAGAAGTCATAGATGCCTCCTCTCTCCAACAGAGGCTCACATGGAGGCACAAACGGTGGTCGGCCAATTATCTGAGTGGTCGACACTCGTCAGTAATGTTTAGAGACAAATCAAGTAAACCTAGAAAAATAAAACAGGGGGTTCCACAAGGTGGTGTTCTTTCCCCATTACTGTTTAACTATTACATTTCCAAGCTCCGTCAACCACCATAGGAAGTCTCGATTGTCTCTTACGCTGACGATTGTTCGATAATGGCGTCTGGGAATGGAATTGATGACTTGTGGTCGAAAGTACACGGGTATCTCTCCGAGCTTACTTGCTTATTCACTACTAGCAGCCTAACCCTCTCCCCTACAAAATCCCCTGCGACCTTGTTTACCACCTGGACGAAGGAGGTCAGAATACCGCTGGGCATTTACGTCGATGACACACCAATTCCGACGGTGAATAACCCCAAAATACTCGGAGTAACTTTCGACAGTCTGCTCTCCTTCTCTGCGCACGCAACCGCAATTGTCAACAAAGTACAGATGGATTTCACCGACATAAACGGGGTTAAATCGCCGAAACAACAGCCCTTGGTCGGGTAAAACCCGACTCATTCCGGTACGTAGAACCGGCTGTCGTGGGAATGTACATAAGCGGAAGAAATGGGAAGAGCATTTGAAGACCTACAACTTCGCATCTGGTGTGAGCAAGCCTTTGTCAACCGTGAGGTCGTTGTCTAACACGACGAAGCGTGACGACAGAGTCGAAATGGACTTTGGTGACCCCGCTTCGTCGAACCCGATGGAATATGCATGTTGATGCTGAAAAATTTAGGTCCTGCGGGAGTAGCGTACCTAACGGAGGTCCTCAACTTGTCTATGGCCACTCTCGTCATTCCAGACATCTGGTAGATGGGGAGAGTGGTCCCACTGCTCAAGCCGGAGAAACCAGCCAACAAAGGAGTCTTATCGCCCAATAAGCCTCCTTTCCCTGGTAGCGAAGACACTAAAGGGTAGCAAGGCCTCGTATTTCACGAACCACCTGACCCCAGCGAAGCATCAGCATGCGTTCCGTAAAGTGCATAGCACAACAACAGCACTTAACGTCATAAACACACAGATAACTCGTGGCCTTAACCGAAACCGCCCCTGTGAGAGAACTATTCTAGTAGCGTTGGACCTGTCCCAGGCGTTTGTTACTGTCAGTCAACGCTGCTAGAAGACATGGAGGCCTCCTCACTCCCAAAGGGACTCAAACGGTGGTCGGCGAATTACCTGAGTGGTCGACGTAAAATTAAACAGGGGGTACCACAAAGTGGTGTCCTGTCCCCACTACTGTTTAATTATTACATCTCAAAGCTTCCTCAACCACCAGAGGGTGTTGTTGTTGTTGTTGTAGCAGCATACAAGCTCCCCAAAGAGTTTTTGGGGAGTGTTGCTGGAGTGACAGTCCTTGGCCAAATATAAATCTGGGTCGTTCCGGTTACGTAGACCCGACTGTCGTGGGAACGAGAGGGTGTCAATATTGTCTCTTATGCGGACGATTGTTCGATCATGGCGTCTGGGAATGGAATTGATGATTTGTGCTCGAAAGTAAACGGTTATCTCACTGCAAGGAGCCTTGCCCTATCTCCTGCGAAATCCTCGGCAACCCTATTCACCACCTGGACGAAGGAGGTCAGACTGCACCTGGGTATTCGCGTTGATGGCGTAGCAACACCGACGGTGTATAACCCGAAAATCGTCGGAGTTACCTTCGACAGTCTGCTCTCCTTCTCGGCGCATACAACCGCATTGTCAACAAAGTACAGAGCCGCAACAATGTCCTCAAGTCGCTGGCCGGCAGCACTTGGGGCAAAGATAAAGAAACGTTGTTGGCAACATACAAGGCAATTGGCCGGCCGGTTCTAAACTATGCAGCGCCCCCGTGTGGTCGCCTGGGACTAGCAGGACGCATTGGATGAAGCTACAGACCTGCCAGAACACGGCACTACGAGCAGCGACCGGATGCCTCCTACCTAGCAAACACAGTTTCAAACGTTTGAGAAAAATGTATTTCTCAATTTGATATCAAAAGTTTTTCTCAAATGATTCTCAAATTGAAAACGAGGTTTAAATTTTACATTTAAAATTCATTTGAGGTTGATTTGAAGAAAGATGTCAAGTATCAAACGTTATAAAAATGCGCAGTTAAATCAAAAATTGTAAGAATAAAATTCAATTGTAAGAAAAAAATCAATTGAAAAAAAAAGAATGAATAGAAAAAATTTCAAAGAGAAAGACGAATTTATTATAAATTACTTTATCTTAATTGTTTCTTTTGTTACGTACATACATATGTACATCGCGAAGAAAAAATAAATATGAAATATACATTTCCTATTATAAGTTTTATTTCCACATTTGAAGTACATGTGATAAATAACCTTTGAAATTGATTTGAGAGTTAACCATATTCTCAAATGGAGATCAAACTCCCATTTTTATTCAGAAAGCTGTAATTTTCAAATCAATATCAAATCATTTTCAAACGTTTGACAATTGATAAAGGCTTTGATTTCAAATCATTCTCAAATGTATATCAAACCTAATTTTTTGCTGGGTAATGACGCCCCAACACCATCTACACGACGAACAATGCTCTGCAAGCAGTTCCTTGTGGGGAGCCACAGACGTGGTCATCCCAGCAAACAGCTGCTTGCAGAAGAGCCCTCGTCAAAGCTCGTCAGGAGGCTCGTAAAAAAATTAAATGTGTAAATTAGATCTAACAATGTAAATTTGCATCGCGGTTGAATTCAAAAACTAAACTCAGAGTGGCCAAAATAAAAGAAACATATTTTCTTGCGTTCTGTTTATAAAAATAATGGATTANGATGCCTCCTACCTAGCAAACACAGTTTCAAACGTTTGAGAAAAATGTATTTCTCAATTTGATATCAAAAGTTTTTCTCAAATGATTCTCAAATTGAAAACGAGGTTTAAATTTTACATTTAAAATTCATTTGAGGTTGATTTGAAGAAAGATGTCAAGTATCAAACGTTATAAAAATGCGCAGTTAAATCAAAAATTGTAAGAATAAAATTCAATTGTAAGAAAAAAATCAATTGAAAAAAAAAGAATGAATAGAAAAAATTTCAAAGAGAAAGACGAATTTATTATAAATTACTTTATCTTAATTGTTTCTTTTGTTACGTACATACATATGTACATCGCGAAGAAAAAATAAATATGAAATATACATTTCCTATTATAAGTTTTATTTCCACATTTGAAGTATTTTCTTGCGTTCTGTTTATAAAAATAATGGATTACACCATNTTTCCTATTATAAGTTTTATTTCCACATTTGAAGTACATGTGATAAATAACCTTTGAAATTGATTTGAGAGTTAACCATATTCTCAAATGGAGATCAAACTCCCATTTTTATTCAGAAAGCTGTAATTTTCAAATCAATATCAAATCATTTTCAAACGTTTGACAATTGATAAAGGCTTTGATTTCAAATCATTCTCAAATGTATATCAAACCTAATTTTTTGCTGGGTAATGACGCCCCAACACCATCTACACGACGAACAATGCTCTGCAAGCAGTTCCTTGTGGGGAGCCACAGACGTGGTCATCCCAGCAAACAGCTGCTTGCAGAAGAGCCCTCGTCAAAGCTCGTCAGGAGGCTCGTAAAAAAATTAAATGTGTAAATTAGATCTAACAATGTAAATTTGCATCGCGGTTGAATTCAAAAACTAAACTCAGAGTGGCCAAAATAAAAGAAACATATTTTCTTGCGTTCTGTTTATAAAAATAATGGATTACACCATATATCGATGGCTGAGTGGAAGATCGACCTATCTCGGCAGCCAGTTCGAAAACATTCTANATATGTAATACTCATATATTAGCAGTAAGAGCTAGTACCGTCCGAAAACACTACAGTACAGATATATCAATAAACACGTATAAAAGAAAAGTAACACATTCGTTTATAAATAAACATGTACACAACACATACACAATACATATGCACTCACGTACACAATACATATACAAAAACGGCACTAGACTGTTACTACGTTTATACGTAAGCTATTTGCACTCACTGTTTATTCGATGGTGAAAACTTCTTTTTTAATATTGCCTGATTATAAAAAGGCAATAATATGACCATCGAAAAAGAAAATAAACCTAAGAATGACGGACGAAGTCCAGAGGTTCATTAAATAACCACCACAATAGCCCAACTTCGCTCTGGCTAAACTCATACCTGAGCAGAATTAATGAGGATGTACCCAACCAATGCCCGGCATGTGGAGAGTCGCCACATGACTCTCGGCACCTCTTCACATGCCCTGAGAACCCCACCTAGCTGACGCTCCTGCCCCTATGGACAGACCCTATTGAAGTCGCACACTTCCTGGGCCTTCCCTTAGCTAAAACGGACGACAACGTTAACGGATGAACCGACCCGAGCGGGACTTAGTAGCCGCTACAACAACAACAACAAAGAGCCGCAACAAGGTCTTCAAGTCGCTAGCCGGCAGTACTTGGGGCAAAGACAAAGAAACGTTGCTGGCAACATAACAGGCAATTGGCCGACCGGTTTTAAATTACGCAGCACCAGTATGGTCGCCGGGGACTATTAGGATGCAGACAACACAAACACTGCACTTCGGACAGCGACTGGATGTCTTCTGACGTCGCCAGAACACCACCTGCATGACGAGACAAAAATGCTACCAATTCCTAGTAAAGAGCCACAGAAGTGGACACCCGAACAGACACTTGCTTACAGAGAAGCACGCACGTCAAAGGGCTGCTATATGAAATGACGAAGTCAGCTTACCGACGCAGATGTGCCAAATGAGTGTCCGGCATGCGGAGAGACACCCCACGACTCGAAACATATCTTCGTATGACCGGATAACCACACACAACTAACGCCTCTGTCCCTGTGGACAGACTCTATAGAGGCTGCACGCTTCTTGGGTCTTCCGTTAGTTGAGCGTGGCGACAACGACTGAGATACTAACCGATCTAGGCGGGGTTGTTGTAGCCGCTACAACAACAATAAAAACCACAGCCATTCACAACAATACATCTCTCGGGCGTATGAAAACTATCCCCCTTATTCTAGAACCCGAATTTTCGTAATTCGTAGCTACGCTACGAAAAACGAAAAATCCACATGCTGCAACCCTTGCGGAAACATGTGCACCATTGCCAGCTATCAGTTGTTTTTCGAAGATAGCTGAATGAAGTAAAACAAAGTGGAAAGGAATTAAAAAAACACTCATCATGTGCTTGTTTATTGTAAAATTGGTTAATTTTACATATTTTGAGGAAAATTATGGATTCTGATGAATTTGCAATTATAGCAGCAGAGTAAAAGGGCGCTATGGCAATGGATTCACAAAGGTATGCTGAGCTGTCGGCCATAGTAACCATGGGCGCATCTATGTCAGCTTCTGGTTGAATTGTTGAACCACAAGCCAGAACTCCTCCTATGCCTGAAGCTCTGGTTCTAAATCCAGTTAATGCATTAACAGCTTCTTCCAAGGCATTGAAAACATGCACTTTGTGAGGTCCACCACCTGTTGCGCCTGCTTCTGCCTTCGGCCGCGCTTAGGAATTATAACCCTTACTAAGTAGACTTCTCCTTTCTGTGTTGCCGGAGAAGAGGGGCTTCCGCATGTCAAAGGTATACAAAGGTATTCTTGTGAATATCACTCCGGCTACACCATCCACGGTATTTTTGCGCAGAACCCACGTCGAAATTTACAAAAAGTGAATAGTGCAAACCGAGTTTATTAATAAGCTAGTGGTAGGAAATTTGAAACATTTATCCTAAATAAAATGTGAATCCTTCGATTACATGTGTATGTTAAAGTTTTTGGATTCGGGTTATGCGTCTGGACACAACAACCGAAAATCATTGTACAAATAACTGAACCGGACCCAAGTTTGTCGATGAGGGGCAACAAAGATTCTTTTTTGCTCGTTTATATAAAGCAGTGGATAAAAATATACGTATATGCGAAAAGCAAATTTATCTGTTTAAATGAACAACTCTAATATTTCCTGCAAACACACATCGCTTTACATATTTTATCTCGCCTCCGACACAGAATTGTTTTCGTACAAAATTACACAAAATAGCTTACTCGTTCGTTTTTAGGCATGCCATTGTTACGAATTTCGAAAGTTCGAAGATACGATTCGGATTGCAGCATACTATTTCTACGATTCGTAGCAAAATCCGAATACGAAAGAGTTGCAGAATAGGGGTGTATAATACGAAAACTGATTTCATACGGTACGCTTGCAAGCGTCTATCCCTATCATATGAAAATTCATAATAAGGGGGATAATTTACCAAAAACCTTCAAAAGCGCGAGTGAGAGCTATAATTATTATAAAAGTTTTATTAGCGCCCTTAAACTATACGTTCAAATTCAATAATTTTTGGCATATATCCATAAAAACTATAAACTTTGCATAAGTCTCAACCTTTACGCATTAACTGTGAAGATATGGGGTTCACTATTTTTTTGACCACGCCCATTATATTAGAACGGAAGCGAAACCATGCTTTTCACACAATGCTTGTTGATGAATGATGCACTGGAACTCAAGAATCGAATGTCTTTTGTGGATTTTGTTGTTCATTGTCTATATTTTTGACACTTCTCAGTAGAGTCCGACCGAATAATCGGCCGATGCCGAGGGTAGTATCGGCCAAAAGAATTGTCATCGGCCGTTTTTGGCGAAAATCCGCGCTATCAGAAAATGGATTTTCTTTAAATTAATTCTTGAATTCTTTAACCTAGATCCAAGAGTTTATGGTTGCATCTCGAAATTATCCATTTTATCAACGCTGTTGGCTTATATATACCAAATACAACTAAAACTTTCTGGAGCTAAAAAAGTGCTACATAAATTTGAAAAGAGCTGAAAAAAGAGCTAGGAGCTAAAACCCGATTTTCCGAGCTAAATAGAAAAATAAAGGGGGAAACTTCGCGAGAGTGTACCACGCTTTGAACAAAAAGCACATCACAAAACTGAAAACCAGACGGCGGGGGGAAACTCATAGTTTACGAGAAATTTGTTGTTAAAGTTGAAAATGTCCCCTAACAAAATGTACGATAACAAACCATTTCAAACAAATACAAGTGTTGATTTGCTTGACCTTAGTTTGTCGGTCCAAACAGGAATCTTTATTTACGGTTTATGGATAGCTCGTTTCCAATGGATGGTGGCAAGTGGCTGACTTACGTGTAATGATTTTGTATTACCGGCTTATGGTGGCTCAATTGCTGTCAAATGAATAGTCCAGATTTGATGCTCACAACTTCTTTATTCTACGCAACAACATGGCTGGGGATTTGCCGGAAGGAATGTGACGGCACCTTTTGCCTCTATTAACTCGATACAAGAAAAAAAACCCTTTTTCCTTATATTTGCTTGGACGCAGTCGATTTCACTTTCCACTTTCCACTGAGGGGTGAGTATCGACTCCCCGAATGTCGCCAGCTTTTAATACAAGCTTTTAATACACTTAAATTACTTGGTTGTAATTCCGTTCTTGCGAGGGATGATGAGTATGGTTCGCTCCGTGTCCAATTCGGAAAAAGAAACTATATTTTTCTAGCCTCGTGGTTGTGACCACCGATTCTTTTATCGTATGTCAGTGTGGGCGTTTTCATAGTGGCCATGTCAATTCGTGTCTATATTGATATAATGGTTCGTGTCTTGAATAACTATTGGTTACGTACATTCATCTGGCAATCCCCCAATTTGGAAGTTTAGCTTTGACAGTTTTGTTATGTTTACATTTCTCATAATCGTTCTTATGTCTATTATTTGGCCAATAAAAATAATAGATCATTATCCCCCTCTCATCTTCAGCGACACGTTAACAAAAAAACCTGTGGAGCGTTTAGTAGGGATATGAGAATGGTGGTTCGAATGCGATTCACGGCCTGGACGTTAGACCCCTTACATCGAAATCGTTCTACATGATCTTCGTCAACCCCATCCTGACTCGTTCAGTTCGCCTTTGAGCGCATATGTATATATGTACACATTAGAGCTCTTGTTAATCGACTAACCGATTAATCGGTTAATCGAATAGAAAAAGTTGTTTCAAAAAATAATCGAATACCATTAATCGATTAACCGTTCACTCTCGACTAACCGTTCATAATCGACTAGTTGTTTTCATTCGATTACTTGACAGATTCGACTATTCGAATAGTTGTTTTCTTTCGATATTTCATAAGTTTTGCGGTTGATAGGCTTTGAATATTTATAGTACCAAAAATGGTGTGGTACTGCATGCATTATGATGGAGACGAACCCGTGTCTTATAGCAAAATACGCAAAATTCAAAGTGCATCCATCACCTTCATAAACTCATGGAATTCAGGGTTGCAACAAAAGAAATGGGTAACATATTTGTTGCAATTAATCGTGCTATTGCTTGGTTCGGCGCATTCACTATTGGCTACTATGGAAAATTACCACTTATTAGTTCGTTAACATAAACATACATTTCCAGGTCCTGCTACTTGTTCCTCTTATGAATGGCCTTCAAATGGGTTGCCAAAGACGATGTCGAATTATTATATGCCATATTTTGTCCACATATTGAACACTTGACTTCTTTTCCACCTTCGGAATTAGAAAAGAAGTTCCACACCCAGCTACGCTTACGTAAACTCATTTTGGATGAAGCAAATTTTTTGTTTTGAAGTGAGTTGTTGTATTTAAACAACTTTCACTATTCGAATAAGAAGAGCTCTAGTACACATGATCCGTCTTTCCTATTTAGTTTCAGTACGCATTGCATAAGCTACGGTAGATGAAAGGCATTGGTAAATGATTTGGTTATGAATCTTTTCTTGTTTGCTTTGATCGATTTACTAGCAATGGACTGAGGATATAATATAACAAAACTATGGATATAACAAAACTAAACTTAATAAATTTATTCAGTAATTAATTTCATTTACAAACGTAATTATTATTTCAATAAGGCAGAATCAATGGAATATGAAGGCCCGCCATATATTAATCGAAATTCTTGAGAAGGCGAATGTACTGAATGAGTTAACGTGTTGTCATTAAATCGGCGGAATAATTGCCAAGCATATGAGTTCGAACCAAGTTTCCGTGAAACATAGGCTCTAATTTTTGGTGGGGCTAGTTTTTGTGCATAGTCCTCTCCGGCCACGGACTGTTTAGGATTGGGAATGTACACTTCCAAGCCTATCTCGAAATGGCGTTCTCTTTTGCGGGTCAATGCCCGTTGTGCGGTTTGTTGATATTGTTCGAACTGTCTGTCTCGAATTTCATCAGCCAGAACTTTACGTTGTTCCACCTCCTGGGTATGGTATGGATTTACATCCAATAATAATTTATATTCGTTTCCATCTTTCACATATTCACGACCGGTGTGTAGGAAATATGGCGTGTAGCCCGTGGCTGAATGCACTGAAGTGTTAATATCATGAATAACACGAGAAAGATAGTTTCCAAGAGGAATGTTCAAGAAGATCAGCCATGTGAGCACGTAATCCAAGGTTAATGCTTTTGTTTGTCGCCTCTACCTGATTGGCTTGTGGATGGTACAAAGGCGTTTTCATGTGTTTGATATTATAATCGGCGCAAAGCTTTGCGAAAGTTTGACTGATGAATTGAGTACCATTATCTGATATAATCAGTTCGGGGCAGCCATTCACCGAGAATATATGGCGAAAATAATTGACTACGGATATGGCGTTTGCGTTTTTCATGGGCTGCGCTCAGACATATCGCGAGTAACAGTCGATGGCTACGAAGATCCGTTGGTTACGATTTTTAGACATGGGCAGCTTACCGACGAAGTCAATCGATAATTGTCTATCCGGTCGTTTTGGTTTTCTATATTCGCCGTGAGGTGTTTTGGTGCTCTCATTACTTGGTTTAATGCGGTGGCATAGTTCACATTGCCGAACGTATTAGTAAACGAACTCATATATGTAGCGTTGTAAGATATGTCTATAAGTTTTCCAAACACCCTGATGCGAATGTTGGTTATGGTTTTCATCGAGGATTTTTGCTCTGTCAGAAGATAGTACACAAAGTGTCCACAG